>NC_037685.1:66645620-66772579 GCF_003255815.1 Theropithecus gelada | reverse complement strand
CAAAAAAAAAAAAAAAAAAAAAAAAAAAAAAAAAATAAAGCTCCTCTGTTTTACACGCTCCTTCAAAGTACCTGGCACTTTTCTCTCCTATCATTTGCCAACGTTTTATATCTTTTATTTCCATTTTTTTTTTTTTTTTTGAGATGGAGACTTGCTCTGTCGTCCAGGCTGGAGTGCAGTGGCACAATCTCAGCTCACTGCAACCTCTGCCTCCCAGGTTCAAGTGATTCTCCCGTTTCAGACTACTGAGTAGCTGGGATTACAGGCACACGCCACCATGCCCAGCTAACTTTTATATTTTTAGTAGAGACAGGGTTTCACCATGTTGGCCAGGCTGATCTCAAACTCCTAACCTCAAAGTAATCTGCCCATCTCGGCCTCCCAAAGTGCTGGGATTACAGGTTTCAGCCACCACGCCTGGCCTATTTCTATAATTACTAATTCAATATCAATCTCTTCTACTAGACTATAAGCTCAGTTGGGGAGAAAGTATATCTGTTTTGCACAAATAGAAGCTCAAGAATTATCTATTGAGGCTGGGCATGGTGGCTCACTCCTATAATCCCAGTATTGTGGGAGGCTGAGGCGGGCAGATCACTTGAGGTAGGGAGTTCAAGACCAGCCTGGCCAACATGGTGAAACCCCGTCTCTACCAAAAATACAAAGAATTAGCCAGGTGTGGTGGTGGGTGTGTGTAATCTCAGCTACTCTGGAGGCTGAGGCAAGAGAATTGCTTGAACCCGGGAGGCGGAGGTTACAGTGAGCCAAGATCGTGCCATTGAACTCCAGCCTGGGTGACAGTGTGAGACTCCATCTCAATTAAAAGAAAGAGAATTATCTGTTGATAAAATGAATAAAATCAATACATTACAACTATATATTAGAAGTTAAAGAGTGATTAAGCAGACAGAAAAAATTTTTAAAAGGCTTTTTGCAAAGAACAGACTAACAGAAAGAAGAGACTACTAACAAGCATTGGATATCTATTGTGTCTGACATTATATTAAGCATTTTGCACACAGTATTTCACTTCTTCATATTAACATAACCCAATTTAGTAGAAACTTTTCATTCCATTTTCTGAATGAGAAAAGGTGAGCATCAGGAAGGTAAAATCTTTGCTCAAAAGACATGAAATCAACAAAAATGGCCATAAATGATAGACTGCATAAAGAAAATGTGGTACATATACATGATGGAATACTATGCAGCCATAACAAAAAATGATACCATGTCCTTTGCAGGGACAAAGATGGAGCTGGGGGCCATTATCCTTAGCAAACTAACACAGGAACAGAAAACCAAATACCATGTGTTCTCACTTACAAGTGGGAGCTAAATGAGAACACACGGACATATAGAGGAGAACAACACACATTGGGGCCTACAACAGGGTGGAGGGTAGGAGGAGGGAGAAGATCAGGAAAAATAACAGATAATAGGCTTAATTCCTGGGCGATGAAATAATCTATATAACAAACCCCACAAGTGTTCCTATGTAACAAACCTACACATGTACCACTGAACTTAAAAGTTAAAAAAACAACAAAAAAGAAGAAAAACAAAAACACCTCTTTGTTCGAGATTACATAGCTTACAAGTCACACAGCTAGAAAGTAATTGAGCTCTTAATGTTGATTATAAAGCTCAAATTCTATGTGGAAAGATTATTTTATCAAACCTAGCTTACATGCCATCTACACACAGTGCCATGATACATGTGTATGGAAACTTTCATGGATTCATTAATTTTTAAATTATGTGTTGAACAATTATTATATGCAAAGTTCTATGCACTGGGGATATACCAGTAAATGAGAGTCCATAATATCAGGTAAAAAATACTTAAACACTAAATTATATGTCAAGTGATAGGTGCTATGAGGAAGATTAAAGCATTGAAAATTGAGGGAGTGACGAAGGGAAAAATGCGGTGTGCAATTTTTGATAGAATGGTCAGAGAAGTCCACTCTAATGAGGAAACACTTGTGCAAAGACCTATCTGAGTATATCATACAGAAGGAACAGCATACAAAAGGAGGAAGTGCTTGGCCTGTATACAAAACAGACAGAAGCCAGGGTGGCTGTGGTGGAGTGAGCCATGGGCTGAGAAGATGCATGGCAGGATGTGAGGTCAGATGTAACAGTGAAACAAAAGAGGTCAGAAGAATAGAGCTCACAGAAGACTGTCAAATACAGTTTAGAAGTTCAGTAAGATGAACTCCAAACAAAAAAATCAATGGTCACTCTACTATGGAAGAATATTTTTCAGTTACTCCTAAGTATGACATAAATATTCTTACATGCACAATTGTATTAATCCCATTGGATTAGCCTGCAAAATATAGCCACACATTTTTCTTGCATTTGCAAGTTGAGAGTTTCTGTAGTAGAAACATACACTGTATAATATATAGATGTTGATAATTTATATAAAAACCAAATCTGTAACATTCACAGAATAACAGCATTCAAAAGTAACTTTTGCTGTGAAAACATTTTCTTGTCTTTTTGAGGAACTTGTGAGTCCAGTTAGAATATATAAATTTTTCTATGTAAAATGTTACTGGATTTGTAAACAACTGTTTTAGGTGGATGCTGGCTCTAACACTTTGGTTTCATGCAGGGATAAGTACTTTTTGGCATTTAATAAAGATAAATAAAATATAAAATTATTCCCAATGAACTAGTTTATTTTCTATTATTCCATGATAGGTATTGTCACTGACAAAAAAAGGGCATACACAAAGTATTTATTCATTAATTTGTTCACAAATTTTTTGGTACCTACTATGCATCAAGGCTTATTCTGGGTGCTGGGGATACAATTATGGATAAAAGAGCAAAAAATCTATTCCATTATGAAGCTTACATGCTATTGGAAAACAAAAGAATAAAAATAATATTTAAGTATAATATATGAAATTTAAGTATCAAAGTAATAGATGTTGAAAAGCAGGGAAATACAATATAAAATATTTGAAGGAAGAAGTGCAATTTTAGACAGAGTGGCTAGAGAAGGATTTTTTTTTTTTTTTTTGAGATGGTATCATTTGGAATTAATGTCTGAAGAAAATGTAAAAGTTTGCGAAAGTATTCTAAACAGAGCAAACATGACGTGCAAGAAAGAAGCCAGGGTGACCATAACAAAAAGAACCAAGAGGAGAGTACTGGGAGAGAGGTTAAAGAGTTAACAGAGACTAAACCATGTAGGGCCTAATAAGTCACTATGAGATCTTATTTCTCCCCTCAGTGAATGGTAAACCTCTGCAGCAAGTGTTCAAAAGAACTTTCTGCAATGACGGAAAGGTTCTGTGACATCTACTACGTTAGCCACCAGCCACATGTAGCTACTGAGTACTTGAAATTTGGCTAGTGCAACTGAGGCATCAGAATTTTAATTAAATTTAATTATAATTAATTAAATTTGAATAGCCACACATGACTAGTGGTTACAGTCTGGCATAGTACAGCTGTGGAAATTTCTAAGCACAGGAGCAGAGGGATTTACATTTTAACAAGAGTCACTCAGGCTGTTGTGCTGAGGATGGACTTTAGGAGGACAGGGGAAAATATAAAAACAAAGACTATATATCATGCTGGTACAATAAGTCAAGTGAAATATAAAAATAAGACTATATATCATGCTGTTACAATAAGTCAAGTGAGAATGATATGGCTTGGACTAAGGTGATCCAAGGTAATGGTGAGAAGCAGTCAAAGCTGGATATGTTTTGTGGCAGTGTCAGTAAGATTTGCTGAAGGGCTCAGTGTGGGATGTGTAAACAGCAGTCAAGGACGGAGCAACATTTATGGCCTCGGGAACAGTAAGAATGGAGTTGCCTTTGGCTGAGATGGAGAAAAATATAAGAGAAACTGGTTTGGAAGAAAATATTAGAAGCTCAGTTTTCATATGTTAGGTGTGAGATGACTATTAGATAATCAAGTAGAAGACGCCAAGTGGACAGATGAATATACAGACCTGGAGATGGGAGAGATCTGGACTTGCAATAATAAATTTTGGAGTTATCAACATACTAGTAGTATTTTTAAGTCATGGGACTAGATACAATTGTCTAGAGACTGAATAAGACAGAAAAGAGAAGAGGTCCAATGATATTAGCTGAGCCCTATTAGTTAATAAAATACTAAGGAGGATTAAACAGAACAAAACCTATGCTTAAAGGTTTAGAGTTCAGTGACACAGTTAGTAAATGATCATAAAAACATTGTGGGTTTTTTTTTCAGATAGTTGGCAGAAACTAATGTGCAGGAAAGAAGACGCCTGCTCTTCTGAGGGCTCAGGCCGTGCTTTCTGTCAGTCTAACGAGAGGTCAGAAAGGTTGTTGACCAGCTAGCACAGGATGCATCTGACATGATACCACATGACTGCTACTACGGAGGTCACTGTCCTTTAGCTGTATTCTAATTACATAAGGAAATAATTAAAACCCAAACCATGTACTGCTTTATATAGCTAAGGCAATATCCTGAATCATACCAGCTGCGTTACTAGCAATATATTGTTACAGTCCTGACTACATATAAGTAAGTATTAAGAGATAAACCCAATTCAGATAACACAAAAGGGAGACAAGGTCTGTAGATGGTAAAACGCTCAGGTTATTGGTAGTGTGTGTAATGGTTAAATTTTATGTCAACTTGGCTAGGCTATAATGCCCAGTTGTTTGGTCAAACATTAGTCTAACTGTTGCTGTGGAGGTATTTTGTAGATATGATTAACATCTACAGTCAGTTAACTTTAAGTAAAGGATATTACCCTCAAGAATGTGGGAAAGGCTCATCCAATCAACCAAAGGCCTTAGCAAAAGCTGAGGTTTCCTGGAGAAGAAATTCTGCCTCAAGGCTGTAACACAGAAATCTTGCCTGAGTTTCTAGCCTGCCAGCCTGTCCTACAGATTTCAGACTTACCAGCTCCCATGATCTCACGAACAAATTCCTTAAAATAAATTTATTTAATGAATATAAATATCTCTGGAGCATCCTGACTGATACAATCTGCCTCTATTTGTACAAGCGGTGTGATACTATGTAAGTTTTATTTAACCTCTTTCAGCTTCAGGTTTTTCCTGGTAAAATGGAGAACACCTCAATGTCACCCTTAATAAAGATGTTCAAGGATAAAGGAAATAATCCATGTAAAGTTCTTAGTATGGTACCTAGCACATAACAAATAATAAATGTTAGAGGTCATGGGTTATTGCTATTATGATAAATATTAAGTGTTGACTATTTTAAAGACATATAATTTTACCTTAAATCCAAAAATAATAAAGTTTAAAAAAATCTATCTTACACTCATAATCCCAGGAAGTTGGTTAAATACCATCCTACTCATATTCTAGGTGTTTTTCTCTAACTAACAGGTTTTTTTTTTGAGACAAAGTCTCATTCTGTCACCCAGGCTGGAGTTCTGTGGCACAATCTTGGCTCACTGCAACCTCCGCCTCCTGGGTTCAAGCAATTCTTGTGCTTCAGCCTCCTGAGTAGCTACAATTACAGGCGCCCACCACCACGCCTGGCTAATTTTTATAAATTAGTAGAGACAGAGTTTCACCATGTTGGCCAGGTTGGTGTCAAACTCCTGACCTCAGGTGATCCACCCGCCTCGGCCTCCCAAAGTGCTGGGATTACAGGCGTGAGCCACCACACCCGGTCAACAGAATCATTTTTACCAAGGCTCTTCTTAGTAGTGTCCTGTTTACATTTCACCAGCCAACTCTTGTCAAACAGAGATTTAATAAACTCTGCCAAACAGAGATTTAATAGAAACATTTAGTGGGGTCAAATAAAATAAAAATATAAAAGGAAGAACATCAGCAATCTAAATATACTGACCTGTTTCACTACTAGTTTTCCAGAAAACTTCACTGTACAGATAACAACAACAAGAACAACAAAAATAATTGTATGTCCACAAAACTTTAGGGAGAACATTTGTGATTTATAAACAACCAAATTTTAGTTTTAGTTGTACTACATTACCATAAACAACCATATTTGAGATGAAAATCTTCCCTTGGTAAGACTGAATAGAACATTACGAAAGAAAACTTTTTAGAAGAACATATTACTTCTCTATGTATATGCTTATATATGCTTCTGTATAAAAAAGAATGATACAACTTTAATAAATAGGACGAGTTGACTCTCAAAGATTCTTTTTTAAAAAGAGTCACTTCTTATACCTAAACATCCGTGTTACATATGAAAGACAGTAGACTAAAATACTTGCCTAACCGTATTTTGTATTATGTTGCATATTATTATAAAGTAGACATAACTTCCATTGTAGCTAATATAAAAAGTTTAGATTTTCCCTTAAACTCTTCTGATGAAGAATTATTAAAGATTTCAGGAAAAATTTCAATTAATTTTTTTATATTTTAAATTATATTTTAAATGACTTTTAAATTTGTAGCCATTTTTTTATTACCAACTATTATAATTAACCTATGAATCGTTATTTACTCTAATTTATTATAACTCACCTATGAGAAACTGCTCCCCAAGCACCATGTTTATTTGTGAGAATATTGAGAATCTTCTGTTTCAGCTGATTTGCTGTTACATGGTCTCGATGTTTTGCAGCACTGATCAGATGGTCACACATCTTTTCTTCCTCTCTTCTATCAGCAGCATACTGGGCACACTGTGACTATAAAGAAATACAAACGATGCACAATAATAAACTTTTTACTGCGTATAAGTAAGGATGATATACATCTAAGTTAAAGGGTAACAGGAATTCAATTTTTTAAAACTCAAATAATGTAATCTTTTGATATTTTGTTCTAAAGAATACATATTGTCACCTTTCAAATATAAAAAGTGCTCTTTCTAAAGTACATGTAAAATAATTTGAATAATATTGAAGTAATTAAAGACTTATGGTTTCTTCCAATTCTGAGAATCTAATTTTTATGTATTTTAGAAGCACAAATATTTACTATAAATGTAAACCTACTTGTTTATCAAGCCAATACAGTATATCTCACTTAAAATAAGAGGCATGTTGCTGATAATTACATATGAATCAAAAATCTGTCACTTAATTTATAGTTTTCCATTTCATGAATGGTAATGTGATATAGAAGAAAATGTAGTCATTTAGGAATTCAGTAGACCTGGATTTTAATTCACAAAATACACAAACTCCATATATTTTAATGTGCTCAGTTTCATATTTGTACATGAGGAGCTGAGACAAGATTTTTTCTACGATCTCTCCACATTCTTAAAATGTAATATGTTCAAACAGTTTCATGAGAACTACAACCTTAATTCTTACCTCCCTTTTCCCATAATTATCAGTTGTCATGTCAGCTATCTGACGTGTATTCATTCTTACATTTGTTAGCAACACTGTTGATCAATGGATCATTTTTTGTATTAAAAATATTTCATGTAAATATGAAGAGGAACATTAATTATAAATTTGGTTCTTTTTATTGTAGTTTTTATAAAGAAAACTACAATAAATGCAGAGTAGTGTGACTATAACTTTTAACATTAATAAACTTGTAATACAAGTAATATAACTAGGAAGAAAAAAGTCTCATACATCTGATAAAATAAATAGAACTAGTTCACATTCATCATTACTATGCAAAAATCTATTTCATGGAAGGCACTTGAACATAGTCCTCCCATTATCTATTGATATACACTACTACCACAAGTAATCTCTTCTGGAGAAATAACCCTACAGTAATCTAAGAAGGATTAATTCATTTTCCAATTTATCTTTTTGTACAGGGAATCACCAATTAGTACAATGATCTGCCTCAGTAATGAGCTTAATATTTCATTAGTTCACTGGAGAGTAAAATTAAATTTTCATTTTTCTTCCTTAACAATTACAGTAGCTAACTAAAAAAACTTAACTGTGAAGTACCCATCTAATATCAAATATACTTTTCTTCCTAATTATAGGCTGATATGTGGGATAGAAAAATTCCTCAAAAAGTTCTAGCAAAACGTCCTGACTTGTAAAATCTTTTACAATTTAAAAGGGATATCTTTGTGTAAACCACGCACACACATCAACAGCTCTAACCCAAAAAGAAGAGATAGAAACATTCAGGTTAAAAAAATAAGGTACAATCATCAAATAACATTGGCATACAATCAAAATTAGATTTACATTAATATTATATTTTATGTATATAAAATCTAAAAAACACTAAGTCTTCATGTCTCCTCGGAAACCACTTATCACCTTGGGAGTTGACCCACAATGAGGGTAATCTCATTCCTAAGAGTGAAAACTTGGTGTGTGTTGCGTGGGGGATACAAATATTGTTATTTCAGTACATAAAACACAAATGTACGTAAGTACAAAAACAGATGCGCAGCCTATGGGTGGTATTATGAAATTTCTTTGGGATGAGTGGCCAATTAGGCAAAATGTCTAAAAGGACTCCTAGGGAATCGATAACAACAACAAAAACGGTTGAGAAACTGCCCTTGGCCTAATGTCACCTGGGTTAAACATGTGTTAAAGCTCATAACTAATATCCAACCACTTGAAAATCTACTTTAAATGTTTCCACAGAACAAATATTGATCTGCTTATATCCCCACAAAATATCTTGATTTTCTTAGTGGAAGTACAGACACTCAAAACTGATCCTGCAGGGAATTCAGTTGAGATTCCAAATCTTATTTACTACTACGAAACTTCACTTTGTAGACACTTAAAGATCACTATACTTTTATTGAAGTTTAAAATATCTGGTATCTTTTCCAGAATATGGTTGCTGCAATTTCACAAGACAAGTGCCTGCTTGTCTCGTGCCTCTTCTGACCGAATGAAGCAGAGGCCATGTGTTTGAAAGCAACAGCGGCTATTTTCCTGTCTCATGCTTTTCAGCTAGCTAGGTCAGAGATCACTAGACACAGTCTAACAACGTGTATGACTCACAGAGCTGCTTTACTGAGATAAAAACCTCATCAAAACTAGAATTGTGGGCTCTGATTTCCAGCTACACCATACTTGTTAGCCTGTTGTATCAGGAGAATAAATTGGTGGGTCATTTATTACTTTCAAGCCCAACGTAAGCCAAACACCAGGGCGTATAAATATTTCTGGAACCTATTTTGTCTTGTAAATGGAATAAACGGAAATAATTAATAACTGTTATACATAAAACATAGAAATTGAAAGATTTTTTTGAATGTTATATGAGTTTATTCATATAACTGTATCATATACTCATATCGACCTATTGGTGTGTAAATATCTGCTAGCTTAAAATAACTAAAACTGTTGCATTATAAATTATTTTTTGCATTTACTCTTGAGTAGGTTAGAATAACTTCAGTCTACCAAATGGTTAGGCACATATAGGGCAGAAGGAATGTTTTCACGCTGTAAATGGGGTGAAAATAAATTAGTACTCTGTGTTTGACATTTACTAAAGCTTTTAAAAAACAGGAACAGAAATGCCTTCAGTGAAATTTTCCTTTTAAAAAACATTCTTATGTAAGGTCACAGATAGGTGATTTTTGGCTTATAACAGAAATGCAGAATTTAGTGTACTCCCAAAACCTTACCTCAAACTCTGCATGTTTATGTACATCTTCGGCTCTCTGTCTGTTCAAAATAAACTCAGCTTCATTTGCAACACGAACTATATGGTCCTTCATAGCATGGCACAGTAATCTAAAAAGAAAAATACCTTTAGAAATATTATTCTTAATAGCTTTGGTTAGTCCAATTTTTTTCAATAATCAGATTGCAGTATTTCAAATATATATGTTTTAGATAAAGCTAGATATAAAATTAATATATTTTAAATTATGATTCAATAAAATGTGAAATATAGAAAGATGTCATAAAACTGTTGTATCAATTCCTCTGTTAAATAGTGTGTCTTGTGAATCAGCAACTCAGTTAATTCAATTAAGATAGGTTACTTAAAAATAAAAAATTCTGGTTGGAGTGTTTTAAAATGGTTATGCAACAGAACTCACTATCTTAGAGGTAATTTTTCACAGATAAGTTCAATGACCACACTTTAGGAAATCAATAGACTAGATTATTATTATTTTTTTTTACATTGTACCTCAATAAAATTTTTAAAAATACAGGATACCCAGTTAAATTTGAATTTCAGATAAACTATGTAGATTCTTACTTTAAATAATGCAGAATGATAGGACTAAATGACATCTAAATTCTTTTAAATGCTGAGATTCCAAATTCTAATATGTAACTACAGTTAAAGTTCAACCATAGAACTGAATTTTTTAACTACAGAAGTTACTTTTTGAGAAGATTCGAATTAGTTTTTAAATGTGTAGTAACATTTACAGTGAAAAGCCTCTCACTATGTCCTCTAGTCGCCAAATTTTCAACCTCAACAGATACCCACTGTTATGCCTGCGTGTGTTTCAGAGACTTCTAAAATATACAAATAAAATACAAATATATTATTTTCCCTCACTTCCTAACACTGATAATTATTAGTACGTTATACAGTCTGTTTTTTACCCAGCTTTTCTCACATAGCAATGTATCTTGGATATCTTTTCACATGTACACACAGGGAGCTTCTTCTAACTTCTTTTGTAACACGTGGCAGAGATTACTTCCAAAGATGGCTGCAACAACATTTCTCATCCCACATGCTCTCTTTTGCCGTGTGACTTTGTCATTAAAAAATGGAGACTTTGCTACTCCTTGTTGATCTGGACTTGCCCTGTGACTTCCTGTGAGCCACAGAATACAGCAGAAGTGATGCTATGCGACTCCTGAGGCTAGGACTAAGATGCCAGGCAGCTTTTGATATTTTTTGAACTCTCTTCTGGACTCTGTTGCTCCCCTGAGAGAAGCCTACATGACATGGAGCACACTGAAGAGCACAGAGGTGCTCGGGCTCTCAGGCCTAGATGAGGTCTCAGCCCAAAGTAAGTCACATTTAGGACACTGCAGACCCAGACAGCTCCACATGGAGCCAGAGAGAACTGCTTAGCTGAGCCCAGGCAATGAGAATCATGAGAAAGAAAAAAACTGATTACTGGTTTAAGCCACATGATGATGATGATGATGGAGGAGATGGAGGAGGAGGAAGAGGAGGGGAAGATAATATTGATTATAACAATTAATATCATTTTGTTTTTCACTGTGTCAATTAAAAACAATGATTTGACCTTTTTTAGTCTTCCTCAATTTTTTTTTTTTTTTGGCAAAAAGTAATTACTGTATGTTAAAAACACACACACACACACACAAATAATATTTAAAAAGCTACCCTCAAGTCTTTCTGGGCTTTCCTTAAAGGGGAAGCTTAAGAAGTAGTTTCAGTTCCTTTATCTATGTCCTTTTAAAATTTCATTCTAATCCTCATATTCCTTCATTGTACAGTTTTTCTTTCTGGGGATTTTAATCAGAAGTACTATTTCAATAACAGCATTACTTATTTTCACTGCTCATTAATGAAATATATCAACTTTTTTTGCTCAAGTTTTCATAAATATAAATCAGATGGGAATAGATTTAACTTTGTTTTAATTTCTGTACTTACTAAATACTGAGTCCTAGTAATTCCTTTTATATTCTTCACTATATCATGTCTACCTGTGGCAAACTTTCTTCTTTACTGACACATAAATATAAGCAGAAGAAACAAAATATCATTATATATTCTGATATTTCTAATTTATTGTTTAAATATAATTTTAAAAGCCTACATATGTCTTTGAGGTAAGCGTGACTATATTGGATTTATTTGTTCTTTCTAATATCAAGGTTGAATTACAAAACATGAAGTTTTCATCTTTCCACCAAATTACTTGCAATATCTTTGTGGCATTTTCCATAAAAACCGACAGGTGAATGGTTCCTTTATTGTAGGGTGGTAATGTAAATACTGAGCAACACTGAATTCACGATAGTTCTCAGTAGAAATCTGTCTAAAATCCATGTCTGCTCGGACATAGATTTAACCACTCCTTGATGAGATTTAGGTTAAATAACTACTCTGTCACTCTAGGACCAGTGGGAATGGTTCTGACAGTATGACAGCAGCACCAGTAAAATCTTGCATAGCAGCAGGATAGGTGCAGATATTTCCTAGAAGCATGGAGCAGTAATCTCTCCAATCTCTTGAGGGGGACATAGGCACATTCTAATGGGAAAGTTGTCTAGTTTTCCATCTATAAAGTTAACCATAACACAAATTATTAAAAGAATACAAAGGTTATGGAAATCTGTTAGGCATGACGATACTTAGGAAAAAAGATAAAAACTCCTCTGTAAATGATGTTGGAGGGCATACAGTCTTAATCACTGAGGGAAATGGAAAATTAAAATAAGCTAAAAAAGAAAATCATGTAAACTTTGATTATTAACTTTTGATCATATTATCAACCTACATTTTGTAGAGAGGCTTCAAAAGAGAGAAGAGATGTGATATTAGAATATTCCATTCGATGGCTTTGTCTAGTGCACGCTGAAGGCTGAAGAAAGCCAGGAAGAAATCTAATATGTGCCAATTAGTGCAGATCACAAAACTTAAATAGATTAACAGGAGACAGCAGGAAGGGAAGGGCACATGGTCTGGCTGGTTAATACATATCATTCCCAGGAGCAAAGCAGTGGATTAGCAAAGCAAAGAGGCATGGCGGTGGGGGTGGAGGCTTTGTAACAAAAGACTCCTGTCCTCAGACACACCAAAGAAATTGTATCAGTTTTCCAAAGTCTGTTCCCCTATCTTGGGCACTTATGAGTTCTGCCAACTGATCTATGCTGTTTTATTTACAAGAGGAGAAAGTATCTTTCTATGACTCTTGCCACCATTCTGAATGACCCCATTACCCACATGGAAAACACTGATCACAGCAGCGCACAATTCTTTGACTAGTTAACTTGAAAGATCTTCAAATCTCCCTCACTTCAGCAAATAAATCCAATGGCCATAAGTAGCTTCATTTCACAAATCTTCATGCTTTAAGTCTACTCTCAGATCATGATCTCCTATCCTTGCTGCTCTCTTTCCTCTTGTGCTTAAAAATTCACTTCCTTTTGCATCCATCAGGGATCTCACAATTCCATGTTTCAACCACTCTTGCCAACACCTTCACTTAACTCCTGATCTACCTGTTGCACTGGAGTTAAAGATACGTAACACTGGGTTAACACACTGGTCTCCTTCCTCAGTCTTACATCTAGGCTGTTAAGGAAAGTAACAAAATGAATTCTGACTGAAGATAAAATCTGTTATTTCTTTTTGACAGTCAAATTGTTTTTAACTCAGGTTTTAAGAGGCTACACGAATGTCTTTATTATCCTAAGCTCACTTACTTAAAAAACTAGTATATGTAAACAAATAAATAAACCACTCGGCTGCACTTGGTGTTTATCAGTCTCTTGTTTCCTTAACAAATTATTTTATCTCAAATATGTATATATGCCAAAGCAATATGTTGTTCAGATTGCTTGTTTGTGAGTTTTATAAATAAAGCTGCAGGTTTTCTATACATACTGTTTTTTAAATTAAAATAGTTCAAAATTCTCTTCTATTCCTAATTTGCTAAGAGTATTCTTTCTAATCATGAATGTTACTGACCTTTACTAGATGTCTGCACCTACTAAGATGATCATAAAGGTTTTCACTTTTAATGTGATAAATGAATGACATTTTTAGAAATTTTTAAAATGATGAACAACTCCTGCATTCATGGGATAAACTTCCCTCATCACCCTCTTCCAGTTTGCCCCACATATACATGTTATCTTTTTATACACAGTTGAATTGAGTTCTGCTAATACTTCAATTAGAACTTACAGCTCTATATTCACAAGGGAGACTGGCGTGTGATTTTCCTTTCTCCCACACGTCTTGTTTGCTCTTATAATTGAGATTACACAGGCCTCAATGAACACTCTGGATCATTCCCTGTCTCTGATCTCTAGGAGTTTGTGTAAGTTTGGAACAGTGTTTTACTTGAACATTTGGTAGACTATCCTGTAAACTATTTGGGCTTAGAGTTTTCTCTACAGGAAGAAATTTTACTGATTAACTTCCTTTCATACTTAAAGAACTATTGAGGGTTTTGTTTCTTCTTATTCAGTTACAGGAAGTTGTATATTTTCTAGGAAATTGCTTGTTTCATTTAAATTTGTAATTTTAATGGTATAATGTTTTGATAGCAGTCTCGTTTTCTTTTCTAATTAGTTTTGGCTATAATTCTGTCTCCTTTTCATTCTGTGTGTTCACTATTTGTGTTGTTTTATTTTGTTCTTAATCTTAGAAGTTTGCTCATTTATTATTAGTTAATGAATAAACATTTATCTTTGTTAATCTTCTCCACTGTATCTTATTTTTCTATTTCCCTGATTTCTGTTAGACTTCATTATTATCAGCTTTCTTCTACTTTGTGAAGGGGTTCTGTCATTTTCCTAACTTGGATTTTTTTTTTTTTTTTTTTTTTGCAGTTAGAGATTTAGTTCATTAATTTTAGGCTTTTCTCTCAAGTAATAAGCTTTTATGCAAATAGATTTATCTTCAAGTTTCATTTTCCTTACATTCTACAAGTTGTTGTATTTAGTATATCTATTATTGTTTAGTCTAAATACTTTTTATGTTTCTTTGAAATATAAGTTATTTAAATGTTCAAAATTCTTTAGCAGTAATGAGAATATTTAAATATAATTTTTTGTTCTCGCTTTCAAATTTAAATTTACACTGGTCAGATATCATGGTATTTATAACACTAATTCTTAAAATCTGATAAGACTTGTGTTGTGATCTAACTATGTCAGCAGTTCCCAACCTTTTTGGCACCAGGGACTAGTTTCGTGGAAGACAATTTTTCTGTGGGCCAAAGTGGATGGAAAGGGATGGTTTCGAGATGATTCAAGCACATTACATTTATTGTGTACTTTATTCCTATTATTATTACATTGCAATACATAATGAAATAATTATACAACTCACCATAATGTCGAATCAGTGGGAGCCTGAGCTTGTTTTCCTGTGACTAGACATTCCCCTCTGGGGTGATGGGAGATGGTGACAGATTATCAGTCATTAGATTCTCATAAGGAGCATGCAACCTATATCCCTTGCATGCACAGTTCACAATAGGGTCCATGCTCCTATGAGAATCTAATGCTGCCACTGAACTGACAGGAGGTGGAGCTCAGGCGGTGATGCCAGCAATGGGGAGAGGCTATAAATATAGATGAAGCTTGGCTCGCTTGCTAGTCATTCATCCGCTACTGTGCTGCCTGGTTCCTAACAGGCTAAGGACTGGTACTAGTCTGTGGCCCAGGGATTGGGGACCCCTGAATCATGTGATCAGATTTTACATATGTTACATGTTTGCTTGAGAATAATATGTACTCTCTATGATTGGGTGAAAAGTTCTATATATCAATAAGATCAAATGCTAATTATGTTATTCAAATCCTGTATATATTCACTGAATTTTTTGTCTGCTGGATATTTTGATAACTGAGATAGGAGTGTTGAAATCTTCCACAAAGATGGCAGATTTGTCATTTTCTCCCTGATGTTTCATCACTTTTTGCTTTACACATTTTGAGGTTATTTATTTGAAATACATGAATTTAGGATGGTAGCATCTTAAGAAAATTCAACTTTTCTTAACCATATGACTTAGTTCTTCACTAACAATTTTTGCCTTGAAATATTTTTTAAAATATCAATATAGCTATGTCAGCTCAGTTTTTTGATTAGTGCCCAGTATATATTTTTCTACCTTTTTACCTTCAACAATCTTCTGGCTTTGGGTATGCCTTTAGTAAATGGAACTCACCTGGAGTTTTAATCCTATCTGAGAAATTTGGTTTTTTAACTGGAAATCAGTCCTTTTATATTTATTGTGCTTATTGATATATAATGTATTTAATTCTAGCCCAATACTTTAAAAATCTTCCATTGGTTCCAGTTTTTTAATGCTTTTTATTGGGGTGGAGAGGGGTTGGTGATAGAAAATTTAGTTTTGATTCCATCTTTTTTACTCCCTACTGATTGGAAATGTATTTATTCTATTCTTTTCATTGCTATGCTTGGGCTTTTACCAGGTATAGTTAACTTAAATAAGTATGAAGTTAAATAATATCATAAGCTTCTTCTACAACAATATTATGTAATAATCCCTTCTAACTTACAAGCTATTGCCCAGTACTGTCGAGTTCAAACTCACATATTACATATCATTGCCCTTTGTAAAGACAATTTCTATGTAGATGTACACATATGTGTTCTATGTAGATTTACCAATTAATTTGCATACTTTTATCTTTGTATAGTTTTGTCATTATGAGATTTTCTTATTTTATCCTGACATGCATACATTGTAAGTTTCTTAGTTGCTGTGCTCTCAGGGATAAACTATCTAAAATTATGGTTATCTATAAATGTTCATTTCACACTAATTTTTTAAAAGTATTTTTAAAATTGAGATATATTTCACATAACAAAATCCTCGCCATTTAAAAATGTACACTTTAGTGGTTTTTAGTATACACACTATCTTGTGTAACCATGAACTATGTGAGTCTAGATCCTTTTTATCATTCTGTAAAAATCCTCATACTTATTAGTAATTAATCTCAATTTCCTCTTCCTCCTTTCTTCTGGTAAGTACTATTCTACATTCTGTTTCTATGGATTTTCCTATTCTAGACATTTCATTTAAATGGAATCATACAATATGTGTCTAGCTTCTTTCAGGTAGCATAATATTTTCCAGGTTCATCCATGTCAAGTATCAGTACCTTATTCCTTTTTATTGGTGAACAATATTCTGTTTTATGCATATATCATAGTTTGTTTACCAGCTCACCAGTTGATGAACATTTGGGTTGTTGCCACTTACAGGCAATTAGGAATTATGCTATTATGAATAGTTTTTTTGTGAACATACGTTTTCAATTTTCTTGAGGATGTATCTACGGATGAGATTGCTGGGTCATATGGTAACTCTATGTTTAACTTGTTGAGTAACAGCCAAACTGTTTTCCACAGTGGCTGTGCTACTTTCCATTCTCATCAACAAAGTGTGAGGGTTCCAATTCCTGTGAATCCTGGCCAACACGTGTTACTGTCTGTTTTAAACACTATAGCCATTCTAGTGAATATGAAGTGGTATCTTACTGCAGTTTTGATTTGCATTTCTGAGAATCTCTCATGTGCTCATTGGCCATCTGTATATCTTCTTTGGAGAAATGTCTACTTATATCTTCTATTCATTTTTAAATTGGGCCATTTGTCTTTTTATTATTGAGTTGTAAGGATTACTTTTATATTCTGGAGATTAGACTCTTTTTGATTTGCAAACACGGATTTCAATTCTGCTGCTGTATTTTCACTGTCTTGTAAATGAATGTCTTTTGACACACACAAGTTTTAAATTTTGATGACTATCAATTTACTTTTTTTTTGCTTGTCCTTTTGGTGTCATATCTATGAAAACCATTGTGTAATTCAAGGTCATGAAGATTTTTAACTATGTTTCCTTCTAATAGTTATAGTTCTCACATTTGGGTCTTTCATGAATTTTGAATTAATTTTTCCATAGGGTGTGAGTTTGGAGTCTAGATTTATTCTTTGACCTGTTGATATCCAGTTGTTCCAGCATCATTGTTGAAATGACTGTCCTTTCAACAATGGTAAAGACAGTCATTTTGAAAAGTCTTGGCAACCTTGTTGAAAATAAATTGACCATAAGTATATGGGTTTCTTTGTGGACTCTCAATTCTATTAAATTTGTCTGTAAGACTATCTTTATTTAGTACCACACTGTTTTGATCACTGTAGCTTTGTATTAAGTTTTGAAATTAAGAGTATAAGTCCTCCAAATTTATTATTTTAATATAGGTTTGGTTATCCTACGTCTCTTGCAATTCCATATTATTTTAGAATCAACTTCTCCATTTTTGAAAAAAGACAGCTAAAATTTTGATAGAATGCACTGACATTATATATAAAATGTTATCTTAAAATTATTAACTTTTCCAATCCATTAAAACCTGGGAGGTATTTCCATTTATTTATATCCTCTTTCATTCCTTTCAACAATGTTTGAAAGAAATTCAACAATGTTGTGGTTTTTGATGGATAAGTGTTGACATTCTTTGACTAAATTTATTCTTTTTTTAAAAAAAATTTAATTGTAATAAAATACATATAATACAAAATTTACAGTTTTTAATTGTACAGTTCAGTGGTACTAAACACATTTACATTGTTTTGCTACTATCACTAATAACCATTCACAGAACTTGTTTCATTTTGTAAAATCTAAATTCTTTACCTATTAAGAAATATTAATAATTCCCCATTACCTGCTCCTCCATCCTCAGCCCCTGGCCACCATCATCTCACTTTGTCTCTGTGAGTTTCACTACTCTAGGTACCTCATATAAGTGGAATCATGTGGTATTTGTCCTTTTATTACTGGCTTATTTTATTTAGCATCCATGTTGTAGAATGTGTTAAATTTCATTCCTTTTGAAGGCTGAATAATATTCCATTGTATGTATAAAGAGCTCTGTTTATAGTTCACTTGTCAATGGGCATTTTGGTTGCTTTAACCTTTTAAGTACTGCAAATAATGCAGCTACGAACATAGGTGTACACATACTACTTAGAGTCCCTACTTTTATATCTTTTGGGAATACAAGCAGTAGTGGAATAGCTGGATGATACGGCAATTCTGTTTTTAAATTTCTTAGGATCTGCGATACTGTTTTCCATAGTGACTACTCCAATTTACTATGCCATCAACAATGCACATGTGTTTCAGTTTCTCCATGTCCTTACTAACACTCATTATTTTCTAATTTTTTGATAGTGCCTAATACGGTTCGGATCTGTGTTCCCAACCAAATTGTATGTCAAAGTGTAATTTCCAATGATGGAGGTGAGACTTGGTGGGAAGTGACTGGATCATGGTGGTGGTTTCTCATGAATGGTTTAGAAACATCCCCTTGCTGCTGTTCTCATGATAGAGTGTGAGATCTCACGAACTTTGGTTGTTAAAAGTGTGTAACACCTCCCCTCTCTCTCTTGCTCCTGCTTCTGCCATGTAAGACAATGCCTATCCCACTTCACCTTCCACCATGATTGTTTGTTTCCTGAGGCCTCCCAGAAGCCAAGCAGATGTCAGCATCATGCTTCCTTTACAGCCTGCAGAAGACTCTTTTCTTTATAAATTACCCAGTCTCAGGTATTTCTTTATAGCAATGCAAGAATAGAGTACTACAGTGCCTATCCAAATGGTTATCCAGTGGTATCTCATAGTAGTTTTGATTTGCATTTCCATAATGACTACTGATGTTGAGCATTACTTAATATTATTGTTATATTTTATTATTTTTGACTTTATTGTTAATGGAACCGTTTTCTTAATTTTATTTTCAGATGGTTCATTGCTAGTGTATAGAAATGTAATTGATCTTTGTATATTGATCTCATATCCTGCCATTTTGCTGGACTTGTTTATTAGCTCTAACAGATCCTTTTTTTTGGTAGTTTAAGGTTTGCTATATATAAGTCCTATCTTCTACAAATAGAGAGTTTCTTCATTTTCAACTTAGACAGTTTTTATTTTGTTTTCTTAATTAACTGCCCTAGCTAGAACCTCCAGTATAATGTTGAGTAGAACTAGTATCAGTGGGCATTGTTGTCTTCTTCCCTTAGGGTGAATACATTCAGTCTTTCACAAATAAGCATGACTTCATTGTGGGGTTCTTTGTTTTGTTTTGCAAATCTCACTTATCAGATTGAGAAAGCTTCCTTCCACTCCTAATATGTTGAGTGTTTTTATCATTAAACAGTATTAAATTTTGTAAAATGATTTTTGTATCTATTAAGGTATCTCCCAGTCACTTCAGCAATATAGTGTATTATGTTGACTGATTTTCACATGTTAAACCAACTATAAATTCCTGGAAGAAATCCCTCTTAATCGGGGTATGTAATCCTTTCTTATGTATTGCTAAAGTAGATCTGCCAGTATTTTGTTCAGGATTTTGTATCCATAGTCATAAGATTTGTAGTTTTATTAACCTTTATTTAATAGCATTGTAGACACTGGTTTGTTACTTTTCAGACAGCTTTATCTGGGTTTGGTATCATTCAGTGTAATACTCGCCTCATAAAATGAGTTAGTGTTTCATCCTCTTCTATGTTTTGGGAGAGTTTGAGAAGGACTGCTGTTGACTCTCTTCTGTCTCAAATGTTTGATAGCATTAACAGGAAAAACATCTGGTAATCAATTTTTCTTTGTTGGAAGTTTTGCTAAATTACTAACTCAAACTCCTTACTCTTACAGCAATATTCAGATTTTCTATTTCATATTCAGTCAGTTTTAGTTTAGTGTTAGTTATGTTTCCAGAAAATTTTCCATTTCATATAGGTTTTCTAGTATTGACACACAATGGTTTATAGTAAGTATTCTCTTAATAATCTTTATTCTTTCATTAAGGTCATTAATAATGTTCCTACTTTCATTCCTGATTTTAGTAATTTGGGTCTTCTTTCTTTTTATTCTAGCTAAAGTTTTTTCAATTTTGTTGGTCTTTTTAAAGGATCAACTTTTGGTTTTATTAATCTTTATTACTTTCAAATTTTCTGCTTTAATTATACTTTAATTGCTATTTTTTCCTTCCTTCAGTCTGTTTTGGAAATAATTTGCTCCTCTTATTCTAGTTTGTCCCATTGGGAGGGTGGGAGGTTATGTTAATGTTTTCTTATTTCCCCTTTTTAAAAGTAGTTACTTACAGCTATAAATTTCCTTCTGAGCCCTACTTTAAATGCATCCTATGAGTTTTGATTTTTTTTTTCATTCTCTTCAAAGTATTATATAATTTCTCTCGTAATGTATCCTTTAATCCATTGGTTATTTAGGAGTTTCCTGTTTAACTTCCACACATTTGTGAATCTTTCAAATTTCCTTCTCTTACTGATTTCAAATTCTAATTCATTGTGGTTGGAGAAGATAAAATGTATGCTTTCAACCTTTTCAAGTTTATTGAGAATTGTTTTTTGGCCACATATGATCTGTCCTACAGAACATTTCATGTGCACTTGTGAAGAACATGTGCCTGCTACTGTTAAATGATATATTCTATAGATGGCTGGGAGGTCTAGGTGGTGTATACTGTTGTTTCAGTCTAGGCATTCTAACCATTATTCAAAGTGGGATACTAAAGTCTCCAAGTAACATATTTGAATTATTTATTTCTCCCTTTAGTTCTGTTTGTTTTTGCTTAATATATTTTATGGGTCTCTTGTTAAGTGCATATAATTTTTAAAACTATGATGTCTTATTGATGGATTTGCATAATTAACATTATATAAAGTCTTTGTCACTGTAATGATTTTTGTATTAAAATACAGTTTGTCTGATATTAGCATAGTCATCCCTTCTTTTGAGTTCTATTTGTATGGAATATGTTTTAAAATCATTTTTCTGTCAACCTATTTGTGTCTATTAATCTGTTTCCTGTAGACAGCTTACAGTTGAATCCTTTTTATAAAATCCACTCTTCCAATCTCAGTGTTTTAATTGGAAAGTTCATTTCACTTACATTTAGTGCAATCACCGATTTATCGATAAGAAAGGACTTCTGCCATTTTTCTATTTGTTTTCTATATGTCTTATTTATTTCTTCTTCCATTTCTTGCCTTCTTTTGTACTAAGTAAATATTTTTTAGTGTAGCATTTTCTTTCCCTTGTTATTTCTTTTAACTTTTAGGTTCAAGGATACATGGGCATATTTGTTACATGGGCAAACTGCATGTCACATGGGTTTGGTGTATAGATAATTTTGTCACCCACTATACTAATAAGCATAGCAGCTGATAGGTACATTTTCTGATCCTCTCCCTTATCCCACCCTCTACCCTCATGCAGGCCCCAGGGTCTGTTATTTACCTCCTAGTATCATGTGTTCTCATTGTTTAGTTCCCATTTATAAGAGATAATATGCAGTAATTGGTTTTCTGTTCCTGTGTTAATTTGCTTAGGATAATGGCCTCCAGCTCTATCCATGTTGTTGCAAAGGACATGGTTTCATTCTTTTTCTTAAGGCTTCATAATATTCACTGGTGTATATGTACCATATTTTCTTAACCCAGTCTACCACTGATGGATATTTAGGTTGATTCCATGTCTCTGCTATTGTGAATAATGTTGCAGTGAACATTTGCATGCATGCATCTTAATGGTAGAACGATTTATATTCCTTTGGGTATATACCCAGTAATGGGATTGCTGGGTCAAATGGTAATTCTGTTTTAAGCTCTTTAAGGAAGTGCCACACTACTTTCCACAAGAGCTGAACTAATTTACACCCCCACCAGTAGTATATAAGCACATCTCTTTGACTAGTGGAACATATTTTAAAAATTTAATGTCTGTGTTTAGAAAGTTCTAGTCAATGCATCCTCAAGCAGAGTTTCTATCAATTTGGTTTTTTGCTGTGTGGGGGTCATACTTTCTAATTTGTCTCCTTGCAATGATGTTTTGAGTATTATAATATGGCAACTCTTAAAATCTCATTCTCTCTCTTCCGTAGGATTTGTTGGTGGTGTTTTTGTTATCTGATGAGTGATTTTTCTTAACTAATTTTGTATGGTTTGTATTCTTTGTCATGTGTGGTCACTGAAGTCTGTATTTCATTACCTTAGTGGTCAACTAATAGTTGAATAGAGATTTCCTTAAATTCCTGGAAAGAAAAAAACCTCCCAGATTTTCCTAAGGAACTCTGTATAGGGACAGACCTTCAATAATCAACCAGGCAGGTTTCAACTGTACCTTAGCATTCACTTCCTCTTTCCATATTGTTGCAAGGCCAGCAGAAGGTGAAAGCTTAAGGCCTTCTTAAGTCTGTCCAGAGGATGCACATAGCCCCCGGCATGTGAATGACCTTTTAGAATTCCATAAATATGTTAGAGCTTTTCAAAGCCCTTAGGTACCCATTGCCAAGCTGCTCCTCTCAAACTTTTGGTTAACACATTATTTGCCATTAATATATGTGTAATTAATCTACATAGATGTTTCCTGACTTATGATGAAGTTGTGTCCTAATAAACCCATCATAAGTCAAAAATACTTTAAGTTAAAAATATATTAAATACACCTAACCTATCTAACCTAAGAAGTGAAATATCTCGATAATGAAATTTATAACACATCGATGAAACAAACCAAAGAGAACATCAAAAAATGGAAGGATATTCCATGTTCCTGGATTGGAAGAATCAACAGTGTTAAAATCACCATACTATCCGAAGCAATCTACAGATTCAATGCAGTCCCCATCAAAATACCAATGACATTCTTCACAGAAATAGAAAAAAACAATGCTCAAATTTATATGGAATCACCAAAGGCCCAGAATAGCCAAAGCTATCCTAAGTAAAAATAACAAAACTGGAGAAATCTCCTGACTTCAAATTATATCACAGAGCTATAGTAACCAAAACAGCATGTTACTGGCATAAAAACAGACACATAGACCAATGAAACAGAATAGAGAACTCAGAAACAAATCCACACACCTACAGTGAACTCATTTTTCACAAAGGTGCCAAAGAACATACACTGGGGAAAAGATAGTCTCTTTCATAAACGGTGTGGGAGGACAACCCGCTCAGGTCCCCTTCCACACTGTGGAAGCTTTGTTCTTTTGCTCTTTGCAATAAATCTTGCTGCTGCTCAAAAAACAAAACAAAACAAAACAAAACAAAAAAATATATGGTGTGGGGAAAACTGGATATCCATATGCAGAACTATGAAACCAGACCCCAATCCCTCATCATATATAAAAATCAAATCAAAATGGATTAAAGATTTAAATCTATAAACTCAAACCATAACTGGAGAAAATCTCCAGGATACTGGTTGGGCCAATGATTTCTTGAGCAGTACCCCAAAGCACAGGCAACCAAAGCAAACATGGACACATGGGATCACATCAAGTTAAAAAACTTCTTCACAACGAAGGAAACAGTCAACAAAGTGAAGAGACAATCCATAAATTGGAGAAAATATTAAATATTTGCAAACCACCTATCTGACAAGGGATTAATCACCAGAGTATATAAGAAGCTCAAATAACACTATTGGTAAAAATCTAATCATCCAATTAGAAACAGGCAAATAATTTGACCAGACATTTTTCAAAAGAAGACATACAAATGGCAAACAGGCATATGAATAGGTGTTCAACACCACTGATATCAGAGAAATGCAAACCAAAACTACAACGAGGCTGGGCATGGTGGCCCACACCTGTAATCCCAGCACTTTGGGAGGCCGAGGTGGGTGGATCACCTGAGGTCAGGAGTTCGAGACTAGCCTGGCCAACAGGGTAAAACCCCATCTCTATTAAAAATAGAAAAATTAGCCAGGCATGGTGGTGGGCGCCTGTAATGCCAGCTACTCGGGAGGCTGAGGCAGGAGAATTCCTTGAACCTGGGAGTTGGAGGTTGCAGTGAGCTGAGATCATGCCATTGCACTCCGGCCTGGGTGACTTGGTAAGACTCTGTCCCAAAACAAACAAACAAACAAACAACTACAATGAGATGCCATCTCACGCCAGTTAAAATGGCTTTTATCTAAACTTTAGCAATATCAAATGCTGGCAAGGATGTGGAGAAAAAGGAACCCTCATACGCTGTTTGTGGGAATGTAAATTAGTACAGCCCAGTATGGAGAACACTTTGGAGGTTCCTCAAAAAAGTAAAAATACATCTACCATTTGATCTAGTAGTCGTAGTGCTGGGTATAAACTCCAATGAAAGGAAATCGATCTATGGAAGAGGTATCTACACTCCCATATCTGTTGCAGCACTATTAACAGTAGCCAAGATTTGGAAGCATCCTAAATGTTCATCAGCAGATGAATTGATAAAGAAAATGAAGTACTTGTACACGATGGAGTAATATTCAGCCATAAAAAAGAATGAGACCTTCTCATTTGCAACAACATGGATGTAACTGCAAGTCATTATGTTAAGTGAAATAGGCCAGGCACAGAAAAAGACAAACATAGCATGTTCTCACTCATTTGTGAAATCTAAAAATCAAAACAATTGAACTCATAGAGACAGAGAGTAGAAAGATGGTTACAAGAGGTTGGAAAGGGTATTGGGGGGTTGGAGAGAAGGTAGGGGTGGCTAATGGTACAAAAAAATTAATTAGAAAGAATAATACCTAATATTGAATAGCAAAACCGGGTGACCACAGTCTATAATAATTTAATTGTATATTTAAAAATAACTAAAAGTATAACTGTATTGTTTGTGACAGAAAGGATAAATGCCTGAGGCACTGGATACCCTATTTTCCATGATGTGATTATGATGCGTCGCACACTTGTATCAAAACATCTCATACCCCACAAATATATACATCTACCATGTATGCACAAAAATAAAAAATTTAAAAAATCCAATTAACTAATTACCTCCATCCTTGTCTAATGTGATGAATTATCAATAAACATCTTTTTTCTAATCTGTATTTTAAAAATTCTACAAGTTTTTCTTTTTCCAAATCTTCTTCTTCATTTTTAATGGTCTCTTTATTCATTCTACTTTGTGCTTTATTTTATTTCACAATCCTAACCTTTGCAGCCCTTTGAGATCTAAATTCTTTTTTTCCCCCTTGGTGATTCTCATGCATATTGGCTTTCAGTTTCACATATTTAGTCATTAAGTATTTATCTACAGATGGTTTGCTTTTGTTTCTGGTGATAACAAGAAGAGTCCACTAGAAACATATCAGCCTCTCTTAAGGATCTTGGCTTAGTCTGATAGTTCCAGGCTAGATTCTCTGCTTTATTTCTGGGGGCAGGTTTAAAATTCCAAAGGCATGTTACTTTAGGCATATTCCCTGAGGGAATTCCTTCCCCTTGGGGCACTAATTTATAGTGGGGAGGGCTGACCCTGAAGGAGTCCTAACACTTTAAAGACCCATGATGCCTCAATGAGTGTACTCTACATAGAATGTGAACATTCTGAACCACCAAGGTTTGTAAATTTTACCTCCATAATATACTTTAATCTATTAATTCTTTCCAGTGATAATGCTTTTGTTTAAATCTTAATCTTTCCTCACTTGGATTACAACAGCCATATAATTTTCTGCCTCCCTCAAATCTTCCATCCTTCTAATATATTTTTCACTTTTCCATTGGTGTTATCCAAAGTTAAATTTCTCCAATGGCTAACCATAATTTACAAGATAATAGTTAAACTTATTATGATATAGAGATGTCTGTCTACTTCTACAGTTTTCACTTTTCCATTGGTGTTATCCAAAGTTAAAGTTTCCAATGGCTACCCACAACTTACAATATAACAGTTAAACATTATGATATAGAGATGTCTGTCTACTTCTCCAACCTTCTCTGCTGCCACTTTAATATACTTATTCTATATCCTTGAACAACCCTTGTATTTCCTTTAATGAGTCATGCTATTTCAGGGCCTTTATATATGCCATTTCTTCTTCTTATAACCCCTGCCACACCCTCATCCCTATAGAGCTAAGAGACCTCTCCCAATCTCTCAAATGTTCTGGATATTTATTTATCACACTATTTTTGCTTTTTCCTTTTATTTTCTTTTAAAACTGTAAACTTTTTCTTTCTAAAACTGTAAAATTCCGTAAATGAAGTACAAAATCTATTTATCTCAGTGTCCAGTATGATTTGCATGGTACCTGCCATGAAGTATGAATTCACCAATAGTATACAGCTAAACGGATAAATGACTGAATGAATGCATGAATATGTTATATGGGAAGAAGGCTAAGAAAAATAGAATATTAATGATAATGTCATTTTTGTTAAAGCTATAGAACTGTACAGTACATTTAACATGGAAAAAACAAGGTAAATAAAACATCAGATAATTTAAGAATAGCTATTATAGAACATTTCCTACTTGGAATATCTATACAACACAGAAAGTGAATGAAGTGATCTTCATTTTCTAATGTAAGTTTTTCATAGGAAACAGAAAAAGAAAATATTTTATCCAGTTCTATTCTTTTCTGTTTAATAACAGATAAGAGTTGTCATGAATACCAGAAAAAAAAGAGTCAGTTAACAGAACAAAGTGTCCTATTCCAAATGGAGTAGATATCAACAAGCAGGTTCCGATGTTCTTGGAAGTAACTGATTTTATGCAGTTTGTTATAATGTAAATGCATGTCTTTGACCTCAGACTGTGAGATCCTGCATTTTAAATATAAACAATTTCTATTACTTGATGAAAAAACAAATACTTCAATAGAAAAGGCAATAGGATAGGTCAGATAAATTCATTTTTCATCATATGTAGAAAACAAAAGGCAGAACTAGTTTGTATCTATGTTCTGTTGTTCAGTAGTATTATAATTTTGGACAAATAATTTTCCCTATGTCTTAATTTCAGTTTTTGTCATCAAAAAATGGGAGTGTACTACTTCAGGTCGCCTACAAACTAGGGGAAAGAGTGTATGCCCAAACTGTAAGATTAGATTTTAAGATCCTGATATATTTAGTGAAGAAGACAGACTTTGATTGGAGATTTAATACTTCAGTGTAATTTCCTCTGGCTCTAAAATCTCAAAAGTCAGTCACGAAGTTTCTGGTGTCACTAAAAAGTACCTCAAAATGGTAGTTCCCTTTTCTGAAAGATACACATTGATACACTGGTCATCTTTATGCTCCTTAGGAGAGAGAAAAAGAGATGGCAGATCTTGCTATTTAGTTATGAAGCTCCATACCAGATTGTGGTGAGAATTCATATCAATTCTGCATATTCATAATCTAGATTTGTAGTCTGCCATATTATCCTAATTATGCTACTAATCAAACTCTTTTTTTGATGCATGACCCAATTTACTCATTTTCATAGGTTGTAAAACTACAAATATCTGAACACTGAGGCATAGTGATGGTATATGTAGCAGGCTATTTTGAGACTTTCTATTTGTGTAGAAGATGGAAAAATAAGACACTAGAGACTTCCCCCTCTGTATAGCTATTAGAAAAAAAAGATAAGTCATTCTCTTAAAATAGAAATCTTTCCTCGAGGATAAAATCTATCAATTATTCATGCCTTTGGGTCAGTTGATTATATCAACAATTATATAAAAATACAATCAGACCTAACTAGGGATTAATTCACTATGGGAACTATCATTTGGATTGGGTGAGAAGTAAGGAGAATAAAGAGAAACCAAAATAATAATTTTGGAGCTTGAGACTGAAATATAAGGACTTGATATGGAAAGGAGAGAAGCACTAAAAAGAGAAAGCAGGGTGAGGAGAGTGAATTAATACTGGATGAAAACCATCCCTTCCCCGTGGAATTAACTGTTAAAGGAAAGCGCCTAGATAGAAGACCCATGTGTGTTCCTGGGTAGGATGTGAAAGGTCGTCTATTTTCCTCACAATTGTCCAGAGCCTTCAAAATCCAGCTAAAATGCCACTTAAATAAATAAATCCTGATAAAAGCAAATGACATATTATGTTCCAGAAACACTGAGAACTGATTACTTAACAGGCTAAGTGCTTTACAATTACCATCTCATTTGATTCTTACTTCACTTGATATCTTATTAGTTAAGCACAACTAGCCCCACTATACATAAAGAAAAAAACCTGAAACATATTAAGTAACTTGCTCAAAGTCACAGAAACAGGTGACTGTGTTGTTTGGAAAAAGCTATCAGTTTGGTGTGGCTGCTAATAGTTTCCAGAGAGTAAGTAAAGACAAGGGGTACAGAATTAGGCATTCATCTACTGAACAATAATTTACTGTGCACTTCCTTTGTGGTAGCAAATGACAGTAAAATATAAGCATGGTATAGGAGCACTTCATGGAACCTGAAGTAGGTTCCTAATTCAGTGTGAGAAGCAAAGGAGGCCAGAGAAGTGAAGGCCTTCTTGGTAGTGTTACAGAGCCTGAACTTCATAAGTAATAAAACGCTACTGTGGTTTCTTTAAAGTCTGGTTTATGGAGACACAATTTACATATAATAAAATTAACTCTTTAAAATGTAGTTTAATTTTGACAAATGCATATTTCATCTAATCACGATCACAATCAAGAACACTTCCCTCATCCCAACATGTTTTGTTATGTTTTCCTGCCATCTGTAGCAAGTGAACTTGAACTGTTTTCTGTACCTAAAATTTTGTTTTTTATAGAATGTCATATAAATGGAATCATGTGGTATGTCTTTGCTGTTTGGCTTCTTTCATTTCACATAACCATTTTTTTAAGTTCCACACATGTTACTGTGTATATCAGTAGCTCACACTTTTTAAATTGTGGAGTTGTATTTCACTATAATGATGTATCATAATGAGTTTAACCATTTACCTGTTGACATACATTTGGGGTACTTTCAGTCCTTGGCTATTATGAATAAAACTGCTATGAATATTCATATACAGGTCTTAATGTGGACTTATTTTTCATTCCTCTTGGGCAAATAGCTAGGCTTGGAATTATTAGGACATATGGTAAAAATATGTTTAACATTGTAAAATACTAACAAAACTGTTTTCAAAGTGGGTATACTATTTTGCACTTCCACCACCATGGTACAAGTGTTCCCATAGCTCCACATCCTCACCAATGCTTGGTGTTGACAATCTATTTATTCCCATTATAGTAAGTGTGTAATGTTATCTAATTGTGGTTTGAAATTGAATTTGCCAAATGAGTAATGAGGTGGAACATTTTTTTCATATAGTGACTGGCCATTTGTGTATCTTCTTTGGTGCAGTGTCTGTTCAGATTTTTTGCCTACTTGTGTAGTTCATCTTTTTATTATTGAGTTGTAAGGTCTGGATTCTCTATTTCCTTCCATTGATCTGTCTATCTTTGCATCAGTGCTATCCTGTCTTGATTATTGTAGCTTTAGAATAAGTCTCAAAGTCAAATGGTATAAATCTTCCAGCTTTGTTCCTTTTCAATTTGTTCTGGCTATCTTAGGCCCTATGTATTTTCATAGAAATTTTAAAATCAGCTGGTTAAATTTCTACCAAAAAAAAGAAAAGCCTGCTGGAATTTTAATTAGGCTTCTGTTGTGTTTCTCACTTTAGAAACAACTAACACCTTAATAATGTTGGGTCTTCAGATCCACGAACACAGTGTCTCCGCATTTTTAAATCTATTTATATGTTAATTTTTGTGGGCACATAGTTGATGTATATATTTAGGGGCTACATGAGATATTTTGATCCAGGCATGCAATGCATGATAATCACATCATGGGGAATGGGGTATCCATCCCCTCCAGCATTTATCCTTTATGTTACAAACAATCCAATTATACTCTTTTAGTTATTTTAAAATGTACAATTATTTTGGCTATTGTCACCCTGTTGTGCCATTGAATACTAGGTATTATTCCTTCTTTCCATTTTTTTGTACCCATTAACCATCCCCATTCCCCCTTTATTTATTTTTATTTTTTGGCAGAAATATGTTGTAGGTTTTATTGTATGAGTCTTCCATATATTTTCAAAGTATATCCCTAAGTGCTTCCTATTTATGATACTATTACAATAATTTATTTTATTTCAATTTCCAATGTTTTATATATGTTAACATGTTTGTTATTATAACTGATTTTGAATATTGATCTTGTATCTTGTGACTTTGCTAAATTTACTTATTAGTTCTAGTAGCTTTTGTTAGACATCTTAAGATCTTCTATTTGCCAAAATGAACTGGCTAAGAACTCCAGTCAAATGCTTGATACAAGTGGTGAGAACATCCTTACCTTGTTTTTGATCCACAAGGAAAGCATTTTGTCTGCCACCATTAATTAAAATGTTAGCTATATATATATATTTTTTTGTAGATGCCACTTATATTGAGGGAGTTCAACTTAATTTGTAGTTTGCTGAGAGTTTTTTTTTTTTAATATCAGGAATAGATGCTGACTTTTTCAAATGCTTTTCCTACATCTATGACAATGATTGTATATTTTTCTCTTCTGCAGTCTGTTGATATATTACATTGATATATATTCTTTTTAACAAATAATTTCAATTTTTATTTTACATTCAGGGGAAGCAGGTTTGTTACCTCGGTATATTGCATGATGTTGAGGTCTGGGATACAATTGATTCCATCACCCTGGTAGTGAGCATGGTACCCAACAGACAGTTTTTAAGCCCTTGTCTCCTGCTCTCTCTCCCTCCTCAAGTAGTACTTAGTGTCTATTGTTGTCATCTTTATGTCCACATTTATCCAATGTTTAGCTCACACTTATAAGTAAGAACATGTGGTATTTTGTTTTCTGTTCCGACTTCAATGTGCATAGGATAATGGCATCTAGCTGCATCGATATTGCTGCAAAGAACATGATTTAATTTCTTTGTATGGCTGCACAGTATTCCATGGTGTGTACATACCATATTTTCTTTAACCAGTCCACCACTGATGGGCACCTAGGTTGATTCTAAGAAATGGTACATCATTGTGGTTTTGATTTGCATTTTTCTGATGATTACTGATGCTGAGCATTTTTTCATGTTTGTTGGCTGCTTGTATGTCTTCTTTTTGTATGTTTGATCATGTATCTTGCTCATTTTTAAATGGGGCTTTTTTTTGTTGATTTGTTTAAGTTCTTTATAGATTCTGGATATTACGCCTTCGTTGGATGTACGGTTTGTGAATATTTTCTTCCATTCTGTAGGTTTTCTGTTTACTCTGTTGACAGTTACTTTCGCTGTACTCGAGCTCTTAGTTTAATCTTGTCCCACCTGTCAATTTTTGGTTTTGTTGTAATTGCTTTTGAGACTTACTGAATGGGAAGCATTCCACTTGATAACTGGAACAAGACATGAATGCTCACTCTTATCACTCCTATCCAACACAGTACTGGAAGTTGTAGCCAGAGCATTCAGGCAAGAGAATGAAATAAAAGGCACTCAAATAGGAAAAGAAGAAGCCTAACTATCATATCTTTACTGACAATATGATTCTACACCTAGAAAACCCTAAAGGCTTTGCCAAAAGGCTTCTAGAACTAATAAACAATGTCAGTAAAGTTTCAGGATACAAAATCAATACATAAAAATCAGTAGTATTTCTATACACCATTAACATTCAAGTTTTGAGCCAAATAAAAACTGCAATCCCATTTATAATAGTTCCCCTTCCCCCCCCAAAAAAATAAATAACTAGGAATACATCTAAGTTGGTAAAAAATCTCTACAAGGATAACTATAAACCACTGCTGAAAGAAATCATAGATGACACAAACAAATGGAAACACATCCCATGTTCATGGATTGGAAGAATGAATATCATTAAAATAGCCATACTACAGATTCAACACTATTCCTACCAAACTACCAATGTCATTTTTTCAAAGAATTAGAAAAACGTATTCTAAAATTCATATGGAACCAAAAGAGAGCCTGAATAGCCAAAGCAACCCTAAGCAAGAAGAACAAAGCTGGAGGTATCATTGCATAACTTCAAACTATAAGTCGACAGTAACCAAAACAGCATAGTGTTGTTGGTACAACAGACATACAAACCAATGGAAGGGGATAGAGAACCCAGAGATAAAGCTGCACACCTACAGGCATCTGATTGTCAGCAAAGTTGACAACAAAAAGCAATGGAGAAAGGACTCCTTATTCAACAAATGGTGCTGGGATAGCTGCGCAGCCATATAGGGAAAGTCGAAACTGAACCCCTACCTTTCACCATATATAAAAATTAACTAAAGATAGATTAAAAATTTTAATTACATTTAATCTCAAAATGTAAGAATCCTAGGAGAAAACACAGGAAATACCATTCTAGACATGAGCCTTGGGAAAAAATTTGTGATAAATAGCCTTGAATGTTATATATACTTTGCATTTTAGAGGATCATTACCTTTTGTTTATGATGATATAACCCTTTTCATATATTGCTGGATTTGATTTGCCAAACTTTGTTAAAAATTACTGCACTTATGCTAATGATGGATATGAGTCTGTAATTTCATGTCTTATTACGTCTTTTTCTAGTGTTGGTATCAGTATTATGATGTCTCATAAAAGGAACGATAAAGCATTACTTCCTCTTTTATTTCTGGAAGACTTTCAGCATATTGGTATTATTTATTCTTTAAATAATAATGTTTCATCCCCATTTACCCTGATGTGATTATTATGCATTGTATCCTTGTATCGAAACATCTTATATATCCCATATACACACATCTACTATGTACCCACAAAAATTAAAAATTTTTAAAAATTAAAAAGAAATATTTAAAGTTGTTTAACATTAACCCAGTTCTTTAGTAAATTAAGTCCACTGCTTTTCTTATACTGTTCTATGAATACGGAAAACTAGACTTTAGTATAACTGATTGTTTTGAAGTCCTCTTTATGAGTAATTCTTTTAAAAAAGAAAAATATGTACAATTTTCATACTCTTTCTGATACAAAGATTAATGTTATAAAACCCTATTGGCATTAATAATTAAGTAAATTACTGGTTAGCACTACAAAGTCAAGAAAACTTTGACTATTTAAATAACATAAACTTCAAAGACAGATTTTATTTTTTACAACTAAAATTAGGACCACATTTGTTTTATTAGATAATGAAACTCATAAGGTATTTTCTGTTGTTCTAAATTTTAATTTTCACCAAAAAAGCCAGGGATGATTTTTTGTTTGTTTGGATTCCACACATTGTGCCTATACTTGCTTAGGTCCTATCTCCTAAAAGAAGCCTTCTGTAATCATTACAGCCCACTGAAATACCTCCTTCTAAAGTCATTGACATTTTTATATCATTTAGTTTGAAATTAGTCATATATTGACTATAATGTTTTGGAACTGTTTAATTTTTTTCTGGACATAAATCCTAATGTCTCAATTATGAGTTACTTGTAAATGAGGAATATGTGCAAAATGTATTTATGTCCCTGCTAAAACTAACTACAAAATGAGTGTTTTCTAAGTATTTATTCAGGTTTTGTTTTTTAAGACATACTGTAATTAATAAGAGTTAAGAACTCCAGGAATACATGTTCATGTATTTCTATTACCTTTGTAATTAAAAAACAGTAACAATAACTTTTTCTTCATCCCTGTTTAGCAGGGACTGTGGATCTTTATAAGAGACATGTTATCGAAGAAATATTCTGGTTTTTCAAATATTGATCTGTACAACAGGACATGAGGAATATAAATCATTTATGTGTTCTTATTTTACCAACATATGAACTAATCAGTCTATGTAACTCAGTATTCTAATTCTCCTGGCATTGTGGGACTCTTGCATAAACTAAAATCTATGACACGGGTCATGGCTGTATTCCTGTCCTATCTGTCTTGCTCATCTTATCTCCTCACTTCTCACCTTTAGTGCATCCTTTGGTCATGTGTACAACATCTATGCCTTCACGTTAGTGTAGCCCCGTTAGTTCACTTCTACCTGCATCCGTTATTTCACAATACACCAGCCACATATGCAAAGGCCAACTCTAGGCTCTTCTATTGCCAAGTTGATCTTACCTAACAGAATGGTGTGAAAATTAAATAAAAGCTTTCTAATGAAGATATAGATTAAGTAAATCTTGACTGGCTTTTGTATGCAATAAGTAAACCAAGAACAAAAAAAATGTGTCTCTAAGAAATAAGAAATGGAAAAATATGGCAGAGAAATGAATACGCCAAAATAGGCAACTTTTTCATTGATTCACTTTTTTAATGTTATGTTTCTTAATGTAATAAGGAGAAAAGTATATTTAAACTTGTTCTCAGAAGAGAAAAAATAATATGCATACATATGTAGATATATTTTAAACATGGTTAAAAATGTGATTTAGGCTGGGCATGGTGGCTCATGCGTGTAATCCCAGCACTTTGGGAGGCTGAGGCAGGTGGATAACTTAATTTCAGGAGCTTGAGACCAGCCTAGGCAACATGGCAGAACCCCGTCTCTACAAAAAAAATAAAAAATGCAGCTGGGCATGGTGGCTCGTGCCTATAGTCCCAGCTACTTGGGAGGCTGAGTTGGAAGGACTGCTTGAGCCTCTGAAATGGAGGTTACAGTGAGCTGAGATCATGCCACTGCACTCCAACCTGGATGACAGAGCGAGACCCTGTCTCAAAAAACAAAATATAATTCAAATATAATTTATGATCACTAAATTTTGAAATATATTTCCCTATTACTTGAAATCTAACTATTATTAAATGGGACTTTAGTTTTAGATAAATAACATTTTATTTTACCATCAATGTCTAAGGTTGCACGTATAAATCAGAAATACTATTTAAGATGTATGCAGGTAATTTTGTAAAAGTATGTTTGTTAACTAATTAGATGTATAAAGTGAATACAAGAGTGGCAAAAAATGAGCATGGAGGGTTGGCTGGCAGGATGGCCGAATAAGAACAGCTCTAGTCTGCAGCTCCTAGTGAGATAAACCCAGAAGGAGGGTGATTTCTGCATTTCCAACTGAGGTACCGAGCACATCTCACTGGGATGACTAGACAGTGGGTGGTTAGACTGGTTAGACAGTGGGTGCAGTCCACAGCGGGTGAGCAGAAGCAGGATGGGGCACTGCCTCATGTGGGTAGCACAAGGGGTCAGGAAACTCCCTACCCTAGCCAAGGGAAGCCATGAGGGACTGTGCCATGAGGAATGGTGCACTCCGGCCCAGATACTACACTTTTCCCACAGTCTTTGCAATCCACAGACCAGGAGATTACCTTGGGTGCCTATGTCACCAGGGCCCTGGGTTTCAAGCACAAAACTGGGCAGCCATTTGGGCAGACACTGAGCTAGCTGCAGGAGGTTTTTTCACATCCCAGTGGCACCTGGAATGCCAGTGAGACAGAATGTTCACTCCCCTGCAAAGGGAGCTGAAGCCAGGAAGCCAGGTGGTCTAGCTCAGCAGATCCCACCCCAACAGAGCTCAGCAAGCTAAGATCCACTGGCTTGAAATTCTCGCTGCCAGCACAACAGTCTGAAGTCAACTTGGGACCCTCAAGCTTGGTGGAGGAAGGGGTGTCCACCATTACTGAGGCTTGAGTAGGCGGTTTTCCCCTCACACTGTAAACAAAGTCACCCGGAAGTTCTAACTGGGCAGAGCCCTCTGCGGTTGAGCAAAGCCACTGTAGCCAGACTGCCTCTCTAGATTCCTCATCTCTGGGCAGGGTATCTCTGAAAGAAAGGCAGCTGCCCCAGTCTAGGGCTTATAGATAAAACTCCCATCTTCCTGGGACAGAGGACCTGGGGGAAGGGGTGGCTGTGGGTGCAGCTTCAGCAGACTTAAATGTTCCTGATCACTGGCTCTGAAAAGAGCAGCGGATCTCCAAGCACAGTGCTCGAGCTCTGCTAAGGGACAGACTGCCTCCTCAAGTGGGTCCCCGACCACCGTGCCTCCTGAATGAAGGAAACACCTCCCAGCAGGGTTCGACAGACACCTCATGCAGGAGAGCTCCAGCTGGCATATAGCAGGTGCCACTCTGGGAAAAAGCTTTCAGAGGAAGGAACAGGCAGTAATCTTTGCTATTCTGCAGCCTCTGCTGGTGATACCCAGGCAAACAGGGACTGGAGTGGACCTCCAGCAAACTCCAGCAGACTTGCAGCAGAGAGGTCTGACTCTTAGAAGGAAAACTAACAAACAGAAAGGAATAGTATCAACATCAACAAAAAGGATGCCCACATCCGAAGGTCAACGACATCAAGACCAAAGGTAGATAAATACACGAAGATGAGGAAAAACCAGCTCAAAAAGGCTGAAAATTCCAAAAACCAGAATGCCTCTTCTCCAAAGGATCACAACTCCTCACCAGCAGGGGAACAAAGCTGGATGGAGAATGAGTTTCACAAATTGAGAGAAGCAGGCTTCAGAAGGTGGACAATAACAAACACCTCCAAGCTAAAGGAGCATGTTCTAACCCAATGCAAGGAAGCTAAGAACCTTGAAAAAAGGTTGAAAGAATTGCTAACCAGAATAACCAGTTTAAAGAAGAACATAGATGACCTGACACAGCTGAAAAACACAACACGAGAACTTCATGAAGCATACACAAGTATCAACAGCCGAGTAGATCAAGCAGAATAAAGGATACGAGAGACTGAAAATCAACTTAATGAAATAAAGTGTCAAGACAAGATTAGAGAAAAAGAATTAAAAGCAGTGAACAAAGCCTCCAAGAAATGTGGGACTCTGTGAAAAGACCAAACCTATGTTTGACTCATGTACCTGAAAGTGATGGGGAAAACGGAACCAAGTTAGAAAACACTCTTCAGGATATTATCCAGGACAATTTCCCCAACCTACCAAGACAGGGCAACATTCAAATTCAGGAAATACAGAAAACACAAAGATACTCCTCGAGAAGAGCAACCCCAAGACACATAAATGTCAGATTCACCAAGGTTGAAATGAAGCAAAAAATGTTAAGGGCAGCCAGGGAGAAAGGTCGGGTTACCCCAAAGGGAAGCCCATCAGACCAATAGCAGATCTCTCTGCAGAAACCCTACAAGCCAAAAGAGAGTGGAGGCAAATATTCAACATTATTCAAGTAAAGAATTTTCAACTCAGAATTTCATATTCAGCCAAACTAAGCTTCAAAAGTGAAGGAGAAATAAAATCCTTTACAGAAAAGCAAATGCCGAGAGATTTTGTCACCACCAGGTCTGCCTGTCTAGAGCTCCTGAAGGAAACACTAAATATGGAGAGGGAAAACTGCTACCAGCCACTGCAAAAATATACCAAATTGTAAAGAGCACTGACACTATGAAGAAACTGCATCAACTAATGGGCATATTAACCAGCTAGCTTCATAATGACAGGATCAAATTCACACATAACAATATTAACCTTAAATGTAAATGGGCTAAATGCCCCAATTAAAAGACACAGACTGGCAAACTTGATAAAGAGTCAAGACCCATCAGTGTGCTGTACTCAGGAGACCCATCGTACGTGCAAAGCCACACACAGAGTCAAAATAAAGGGATGGAGTATTATTTACCAAGTAAATGGAAAGCAAAAAAAAGCAGGGGTTGCAATCCTAGTCTCTGATAAAACAGACTTTAAGCCAACACAGATCAAAAGAGACAAAGAAGGGCATTACATAATGGTAAAGGGATCAATGCAACAAGAACAGCTAAGTACGATAAATATATATGCACCCAATACAGGAACACCCAGATTCATAAAGCAAGTTCTTAGAGACCTACCAAGAGACTTAGACTCCCATGCAATAATAGTGAGAGACTTTAACATCTCACTGTCAATATTAGCCATATCAATGAGAGAAAATCAACAAGTATGTTCAGGACTTAAATTCGGCCCTGGACCAGGTGGACCTAATAAACATCTACAGAACTCTCCACTCCAAATGAATAGAATATACAATCTTCTCAGCACCACACTGTACTTATCCTAAAATTGACTGCATAATTGGAAGTAAAACACTCCTCAACCAATGCAAAAGAATGGACATCATAACAGTCAGTCTCTCAGACCACAGTGCAATCAAATTAGAACTCAGGATTAAGAAACTCACTCAAAACCTCACGGCTACATGGAAACTGAAAAACCTGCTCCTGAATGACTACTGGATAAATAACGAAATGAAGGCAGAAATAAATAAGTTCTTTGAAATCAATGAGAACAAAGACACAACGTACGAGAATCTCTGGGACACAGGTAAAGCAGTGTTTAGAGGGAAATTTATAGCACTAAATGCCCACAAAGGAAAGCAGGAAAGTTCTAAAATTGATACCCTAACATCACAATTGAAAGAACTAAAGAAGCAAAAGCAAACAAATTCAAAAGCTAGCAGAAGACAAGAAATAACTAAGATCAGAGCAGAACTGTAGGAGATAGAGACACAAAAAACCCTTCCAAAAAATCAATGAATCCAGGAGCTGATTTTTGATAACAAAATAGACCACTAGCCAGACTAATAAAGAAGAAAAGAGAGAAGACTCAAATAGACACAGTAAAAAATGATAAAGGGGATATCACACTGATCCCACAGAAATACAAACTACCATCAGATAATACTGTAAACACCTCTACTCAAATAAACTAGAAAATCTAGAAGAAATGGATAAATTCCTGGACACATACACACTCCCAAGGCTAAACGAGGAAGAAGTTGAATCCCTGAATAGACCATTAACAAGTTCTGAAATTGAAGCTGTAATTAATAACCTACCAACAACAACCAAAAAAAGCCCAGGACCAGACAGATTCACAAACGAATTCTACCGATGTACAAAGTGGGGCTTGTATGATTCCTTCTGAAACTATTCCAAACAATAGAAAAAGAGGGACTCCTTCCTAACTCATTTTATAAGGCCAGCATCATCCTGATACCAAAACCTGGCAGAGACACAACAAAATAAGAAAATTTCAGGCCAATATCCCTGATGAATATCAATGCGAAAATCCTCAATAACATACTGGCAAACAGAATCCAGCAGCACATCAAAAAGCTTATCCACCATGATCAAGTGGGCTTCATCCCTGGGATGCAAGGCTGGTTCAACACATGCAAATCAATAAACATAATCCATCACATAAACAGAACCAATGACAAAAACCATATGATTATCTTAATAGATGCAGAAAAGGCCTTTGATAAAATTCAACACCCCATCAAGCAAAAAACTCTCAACAAACTAGGTATTAATGGAACGTATCTCAAAATAATAAGAGTTATTTATGACAAACCCACAGCCAATATCATACTGAATGGGCAAAAACTGGAAGCATTCCCTTTGAAAATTGGCACAAGACAAGGATGTCCTCTATCACCACTCCTCTTCAACATAGTATTGGAAGATCTGGCCAGGGCAATCAGGCAGGAGAAAGAAAGAAAGGGTATTCAAATAGGAAGAAAGTCAAATTGTCTCTATTTGCAGATGACATGATTGCGTATTTATAAAACTCCATTGTCTCGGCCCCAAATCTCCTTAAGCTGATAAGCAACTTCAGCAAAGTCTCAGGATACAAAATCAATGTGCAAAAATCACAAGCATTCCTATACACCAGTAATAGACAAACAGAGAGTCAAATCATGAGTGAACTCCCATTCATAATTGCTATGAAGACAATAAAATACATAGGAATACAACTTACAAGGGATGTGAAGGACTTCTTCAAGGAAAACTACAAACCACTGCTCAAGGAAATAAGAGAGGACACAAACAAATGGAAAGACACTCCATGCTCATGGATAGGAAGAATCAATATTGTGAAAATGGCCATACTGCCCAAAGTAATTTATAGATTCAGTGCTATCCCCATCAAGCTACCATTAACTTTCTTCACACAATTAGACAAAACTACTTTCAATTTAATATGGAACCAAAAAAGAGCCTGTATAGCCAAGACAATCCTAAGCAAAAAGAACAATGCTGGAGGCATCATGCTACCTGACTTCAAACTATACTACAAGCCTATGGTAACCAAAATAGCAAGTTACTGGTACGAAACAGATATACAGACCAATGGAACAGAACAGAGGCCTCAGAAATAATGCCACACATCTACAACCATCTGATCTCTGACAAACCTGTCAAAAACAAGCAACGGGAAAGGATTCTCTATTTAATAAATGGTGCTGGGAAAACTAGCCAGAGGCAGAAAACTAAAATTGGACCCTTTCCTTACACCTTATAAAAAAATTAACTCAAGATGGATTCAAGACTTAAATGTAAAACCATAAAAACCCTAGAAGAAAACTTAGGCAATGCCTTTCAGGACATAGGCATAAGCAAAGACTTCATGACTAAAACACCAAAAGCAATGGCACCAAAAGCCAAAATAGACAAATGGGATCTAAGGAGACTAAAGAGCTTCTGCACAGCAAAAGAAACTATCATCAGAGTGAACAGGCAACCTACAGAATGGGAGAAAATTTCTGCAATATATCCATCTGACAAAGAGCTAATATACAGAATCTACAAGGAACTTAAACAAATTTACAAGAAAAAAAAATAAACAACCCTATCAAAACGTGGGCAAAGGATATGAACAGACACTTCTCAAAAGATGTCATTTATGTGGCCAACAAGTATATGAAAAAAAGCTCATCATCACTAGTCATTAGAGAAATGCAAATCAAAACTACAATGAGATCAGATCCCAGAGAGGATGTGGAGAAACAGGAATGTTTTTACACCGCTGGTGGGAGTGTAAATTAGTTCAACCACTGTGGAAGACAGTGTGGCAATTCCTCAAGGATCTAGAACCAGAAATACCATTTGACCCAGCAATCCCACTACTGGGTATATACCCAAAGGATTATACATCATTCTACTATAAACATATATGCACACATATGTTTATTGCAGCACTGTTCACAATAGCAAAGACTTGGAACCAACCCAAATGCCCATCAATGATAGACTGTATAAAGAAAATGTGGCACATATACACCTTGGAATACTATGCAGCCATATAGGATGAGTTCATGTCCTTTGCAGAGACATGGATGAAGCTGGAAACCATCATTCTCAGCAAACTAACACAGGAACAGAAAACCAAACACTGTATGTTCTCACTCATAAGTTGGAGCTGAACAATGAGAACACATGGACACAGGGAGGGGAACATCACACACTGGGGCCTGTTGAGGTGTGGGGGACTACGGAAGGATAGCATTACGAGAAATACCTAATGTAGATGACAGGGTGATGGGTGCAGCAAACCACCATGGCACGTGTATACATATGTAACAAACCTGCACGTTCTGCATATGTACCCTAGAACTTAAAGCATAATATTAAAAAATAATAATAATAATTTAAAAAGAATGTTAAAGAAAACCTGGCATAGGTCAGATTTTATAAGAAAACACATGGAAAAGAAACTTCTGTTTTCCAGGAGCTTCCAGAGATTATTGGCTCCAAATTAAACCAGAATGTCTACTTTAAGGAAACAGTTTCTTATTCTACAGCTTTGGAAGTTTTTTTGTTTTGTTTTGTTTTTAAATACAGGTTTTGCCAAATCAAAGACATAAGAGAAATAAAAAGCAAACCAATGCTTGTTGGTTAAAATATTAACTAGCATTTGTTAAATTAAAGAATACATTCAAATTGGTGCCATACAATCACTAAAAAATTATACTTGGATGCAATATGCTTCTCCTCTTAAAAACCTAAGAAATGCATGGTGTATATTTTCCCCTATTCTAAAGAACAAAACAAAAAATCGGAATCTTGAGAGCTCTAGCTTAAATTCAGTGCTAAACATAAATATGATCTGTTCTTTCTGATGAATATTCAAAAATTAAATTCTATATTATTTTAAAAGAGTGACAAAGGTTTATTTCAGGCAAATGATTATTTAAAAAGATAACTCAAATTCTGTATTTTAAATAAGTACTTCCTATTTGCCTTATTCTTCAATGCATATTTTAATAATTCAAATTCCAATCATTATTGCCAAGATATTACAGGCAATTTTACATCCCATTAACCTTGCTTTGTTTTAATTATAAAGATCCTTTGTTAGATTCCTTTAAATGATCCAGTTTATAATTTCAGCCTGTCCTAGGGAGTACTTTAATTCAGATGCACATTCATCAACTGTTTTTGTCCTGTTAATTGCAGACAACTGCACAATTGCTTTCTCTAGCTATGATTGATGAATTGTATTCACGAGTGTAGCTGTTAAGTAGGATAAATATTTATAATAATTTCTACTTAAAGATTTTTATCTTCATTCCCATAAGGGCAAATTAAAGGCTGATATTCTAACAACCCAAATAAAGTGAGTTTTTAAATGTTTCATATTAAACCATATGAAAAAGTTGCAAAAATGTTATATGTCCAGGCAAATGGGATAAAAGCATGTATAAAATATCTAATTTGTACTTTGCACATAATGGGCATCAACATACAGTAGGAAGATAAACAGAGTAATGGGCTTTTTACTGGAACTGCATCCCAGCTACCTAAATATGACTTTTTGAGCCAGAAGTCCGAGTTCGTATTTGTGAAAGAGAAAAGTCTAAATTGAAAGAAATGATCCAAACTAAAGGTGGGAGTAAGCAAAATTCTAAATACATATTATACGCAATAACAAAAGTAAAAACTTCCGTTTTAAAATATCATATATATTATGTTGAACTTTCTGGGAAACTGAGCAAGAAGGGTGCTACAGTATTCTACAGATGAGAAACAATGTCGGAGGAAGATTATTACTTGCCTGCAGTCTAACAGCTTATCAATGGGAGAACTGATATTTGAACTCAGTAGAATTAACATATGGATACTATGTATTATACTATGCATTGTGGAATAACCATAAAAAGATCTACCACAAATAAACACTATAGATAGGTATATATAAATCAGGGAAAAATTGAGGTACTGGGAGAACAGAGAAAGGTACACAATTCAGATTAGGGGTAGGAAGGGGTTGGTCCTCGGTGAAAAGATTATTTTCGCTAAAGTAAGAGAAGTCAATGTATTAAAGCAAATGCCTATCTTCTCTTAACTGTGAACGGCTGAAGAAAACATTACACTATCAAAGACAGCAACCTCAATTGGCTCCTCCAAATTGCCTGGCAAGCCTCTGAGGTTTCTTTAGTTTTTTCTCTTCTCTATTCTTTTACAATTGCTATTTTCAGTGTTCTTCACTTTTCTAAAAATCGTATGTACCCTCTCCCAATTTCCTTTATTCTCAGCAAATGACCCTAACTGCCACTTCATAGAGAGAAGGCATCATGTGAGATCTCCTCTGAATTCTTCCACCAATTTAATTGTCTTCATCCTTTCTCAGTGCTCTTCCACTAAAGGCCAATCCTTCTATCTCAGTGCACCCCTCTCAGAGAGTTTATGCTGTCAATATTGCCTTCTTTCCCTCCCACCTTATTGCCTTTTTCCATCAACACTGAAAAATACTCAGGTTCTTCTTTCTAAAAAGTAACCCCTCTCTCCAAATTTAAACCTTATCTACCTACATCAACTACTCTATCTTTCCCCTTCTTGGCCAAACTTCTTTAGAGAAGTACTTGCTGCCTGTATTTCATTTTGGGCTAGCTCTTCAACTCAAAGCAACCTGGCTTCTGTCCCTCTACTCTCAGTAAATCACCACTTTTTCAAAAAATACCTCTCTCAGTTACCTGCTCCCATAGCACCCTCTAATTGCCCTTTACATATTTATTAAACTTTCAATTACTTAATCAAAGGCTGTTGCCCCCACTAGACTGTAAGCTCTAATAGGGTAGGACTTGGATCTATACCCAGCTTCTTCAGCACACAGGTGCTCACCAGTATTAAGTCTGGATGAGATCACCATGACCTCCTTTTGGCTGAACCCAGTGGTCCCTTTAACACTAACTTAAAAATCCTCTTTTTGATCATGCATTCTTCCTTAAATACTCTACTCACCATTCTTTTCTTTATGCTTTCAATAAATATTAATTTAACGTGGCAAATAAACAAATATTTCGTTAGCATGCTAACTACATACTAGGCACTGTTCCAGAATATAGAGATATGGCAACAAATAAGATGATGAATAAGACACAAGATCTTAAGGAAACACATTTTAGCAGAAGAAATAGATGTAAACAAGCAAACACAGCAGATCATTTGAGATGATGTTATTATGTGTTAAAACAGGATTATGTCATGGGAGTGTAACAACTATGTAAGATAGTCAGGGGAGCCTCTGTGACAGGGTAGCATTTAAGCTGATTCCTCAAATATGAGAAACAACCAATCATGTCAAGATGTGGGAGAAGGGGATTCCCAGCAGAAACAGGAGTAGAAGCGGGGCCCCTGGTTCTCCACTCCCTCTATTCACTGTCCCTGGGCATCACATCTGTATCCTTTCTACAGTTTACCATGAGTAACCTGGAGACTCATAAGCCTAAATCTCCATGCCAGCTCTCTCTTTGGAGAGCTCAGTACTCAAATGCCCATGCCTATTCAACATCTCCACCTGGATATTTCACCAGTACCACAAGTTCAGTGTAACCCAAAAGTGAAAAATTCTCAACTCAAACCTCACTTTCTGTACTCTCCTAGCTAAGTGAACTATACTTATACTGTAAACTGTCAGTTACTAAAGCTGACATCAAAATATCCTTGATTCCTTCTTTCCCCTCTTCCACCCAATATATTAGCAATCATAGTGACTTAACTTCCAAAAGATACTTCAAATTTGTTCACTTCTTCCATCCTCACAGCCACTATTAGTCCATGGCACCGTCTTCTTCAACAAGATTACTGAACCTTAGGTTGGTATTGCTTCAAGTCTTGAGCCCGTGAAACTCTCCACATTGCAGGCTACGCCTAAACATTTTCAATTATTCTCCAGTATCCTTTGCATGGCTTCATGGCATGATCTTTGCTAATGACATGTGCCTTCATGTGGCTGGCATACAACATGCATTTAAATAGCTGCTGGTTGACTGAAAATAGCTTTCCAGCTACATGTCTCACTATTCTCTTGCCCCTAGTCCTCTGCACTATACAATTCCCTCCGCCAAGAATCGTAATTCTACTTTTTTTCTACTTGGCTATCTCCTGATGATCTCTCAAATGGCGTTCCCTTTGGGTAAGTACTCTTTCGAAAACCTTGACAATCCCAGCACTCAGTGGAATGCATCCCTCCAGACTAGGTAAAGTATTCTGCAGTACGATTGCATCATTACCTACACCACTTTTATCACAGTATCCTTGTATTATTGTATGTGTTCATCTAACGTTTGCCTTTCCCCAAGAAACTGGAACCATTTATATCTTATTCCTAACTCTATTCCTAACTCTTATAATAGTATTTGACATGTAATGAGGGCTGAACAGACATTTGCTGCACTCATGCATACATGATTTGTTCTTACATATTTACAACTATTCATGTTTGAATCCTTATTCCAAAATCATTTTTATTTGGAAGAACGAGTCCTATGAAGAATAGGAACAGAAATTTACGAGAGCACAGAGAACATAATGGACAGAATTTCAGAGATTATTACATGTTTAATTTTTTTTTCGTGGGGGAAGGGGAATGGCATGATCTCGGCTCACTGCAACCTCCACCTCCCGGGCTCAAGCGATTCTCCTGCCTCAGCCTCCTGAGTAGTTGGGATTACAGGCACCTGCCACCACGCCTGGCTAATTTTTGTATTTTTAGTAGAGATGGGGTTTCACCATGTTGGCCAGACTGGTCTTGAACTCCTGACCTCAGGTGATCCACCTAACCTGGCCTCCCAAAGTGTTGGGATTACAGATGTGCGCCACTGTGCCCAGCCTAGATTGAAATTTTTTTTAAAAATTGTGACTATTTTATTTCCAACCTTTCCTAATATAAATCCCAAATTCTACCACTGACTGATAAAAGCATTATCAGAAGCTTAAAATCTCTGATATTAGCAAATTTTCCACCCTCTTCCTTTTCTAAGCCTATTACTACAGTCTTTATTTAAGTGCTTAGAGGTTCAATTCTGGTAACTCTTAGGAGAGTTACTGATAATAATAATAATTATATATATATTTTTACTTTGCAGTTGAAATAAAATAATTGTGGATATGTCATTGAGAGCTATTACTAAAACTGAAAAAACAATGAATAGTTTTTTTTCTATTTATTCATCACCTGAAAACGGATAATAATTATTAGCAACTCTTATCACAATAAAACTCTGTAAGACATAGCAAGTGCTGTTATGTAAAATACTATTTGTGTTATAAAAGAAAACTGATATTTTCCTGCATCTTTGATGTTGCAGTGAATGCAAAGCTTATTTTAAATTTTAGATCGGTACTACTGGCTAACATGATTAGGTCACAAAATATCAAAACGAGAAATATAAAATAAGATAAATTGTTATAAAAACAGAAGATATTTCTCAAAATATAATACAGTGATGGAAAAAGTGAATAATACTAAGTGATATTTAATTTTTAAAACTTGGGTATCTATAACATACAGAAACTAATTTTCAAGGACTATTCTTTCACAACTCCCTTTCTTGAAAAAGATAAATTTTATATACAGTAAGCATTATTTCCTCATTAATCTAAAGCTGGTTTCAAATATGAAATAAATAGGTCATGCCAAATAATCATCATATTCCAAAGAATGCAGCGTATCATACAAGAAATTCAAGTTGTAAAGTTTGCAGGTCTTGAGTTGATAGAAGCTATACATGTCACATGGTGACAGCTAAATCTATTTTAATGTGTCCACTGCCAATAAAGCACTGCAAAAATAATAATTAACAACTATTTACCACAAAATGGTAAATATAATAATGCATTCAAAAGTAATTTTACTTATTGTTTTAATAATAGAATATATACATTTCTACCCGAGAGAGATATATTTGCTATATTTAATATCCCTCACATTTTCAGTTGGATATTGAATGAGTGACATATTCAGATAAAACTGTTTCACATGGACTGAGGAGAGGCTGAAGGGGTAAACACTGAGCACTGCTCTGAAAACAGATGGAGTGGCAGATGGGATTGCAGATTGGGTTCACTTGATCTGTGTAAAACAACTTTACTACTCAGTAAAATGTACTTCAAATCTCACCAAACCTTATAAAGTTTGTCCCTTTATTTCATGCATGGCTTTTTCTTCAAAAATAAATGTTTAGCATTTTAAACTTTGTTAAAGTTTTTAAAAAGTAATTAAGTACCTGTGTGATAAATTAGTTAACTAAAAGATATTTTCTTCCACATTTTTGGAACAGATGGTAGGAAAGAGCAATTGCCCAGTGGAATAAAATGTACACTGACTAGTTGTTCAAAATTGTAAAATTAATTACCTTCCTTCATTGATGAGCTCAATAAATGCAAGTCCTGCATTCTTCTGAATAGAGTTTTGCCATTCCTAAAAGGAGAAACCAAAACAAATGTGAGAAAAGTGAACATTTAAATGAAAGTAACATCTGGTTTAGGGATCACGTTGATGTTGTTAATAACTTCCACATTATATTATTTCCAAATGTCTTTACAAGATTCTAACAAATGTTATTTTGTAAAAAATCAAATTTTAGTTTTATCACTTAGTTTAGAAGGTGCTTTTGGTTCATCAGAAAATGTCAGGCTGGATGCAAACTGAGATGGAAAGTGAGACGCAGGTATAGAGGGCTCTGAGCACATAGCTTCTTTCCAAAAGAGAGCAAATGACCAAAAGAGGCCTGATGTGTCTACACAAGGACTAGAAATACTTGAGATAGAAAACTTTTATCTCCTCATATAGAAATTTTACATTAAGATAATAAAATGAATACTAGAAATATAAACTATTAGAAACATAAACATATTTAAATTGACTTGGAAGTGAAATGTTCTAGTTATATGTGCATTCCGAATTATTTAATGCTAATTATTTAATAATTAGAAAAAAGTTACAAATTAACTTTTTTGAAAATTGTAAAAAAATAGAGTAAACCTATGGCTAAATATGTAATAGATAACTATGTAATCTCTCTTTGCTAATTTAGATTAGAGTATGTTTATGAATTTGGCAGTTCTCAAGGTCAGGATCATCATTATGAACATAAGTGATTATAATGAAGTGTTTTAGATTAGAAAAGCATACGCTTATTTTATGCTCTTTTTTTTTTTTTTTTTTTTTTTTTTTTTTTTTTTTGAGACTGAGTCTCGCGCTGTGTCGCCCAGGCTGGAGTGCAGTGGCGCGATCTCGGCTCACTGCAAGCTCCGCCTCCCAGGTTCAGGCCATTCTCCTGCCTCAGCCTCCGAGTAGCTGGGACTACACGCGCCCGCCACCACGCCCGGCTAGTTTTTTGTATTTTAGTAGAGACGGGGTTTCACCATGTTAGCCAGGATGGTCTCGATCTCCTGACCTCGTGATCCGCCCGCCTCGGCCTCCCAAAGTGCTGGGATTACAGGCGTGAGCCACCGCGCCCGGCCTATTTTATGCTCTTTAGAATAAAATTTACACACTTGTTTTGGTTTCTGCCAGTGATTTCTATTTTGGGGGTTTTAAATATATACATATTTTTGGGTTTTAAATACATATATAAATATATATATTTCAGGTTAAATATATATAGAGGTTTTAAATATATATATATGTGTGTGCATATATATATATCTGGTAAAAAGCAGTGTTTTGGATTGAAAATTATATCCCTTCCAATGGTTCTATAAGTAAATACTCCCCAAAGTTCCCTAATGCATTTTAATAGAAAAATCTTTATTGACCAGTCATGGCCCTCTATATATTCCCCTCCCCATGATTTTCCTAATAAGGTGTTGGTTGTACAGAGGTGACTGGCTGCCCTGGCCATGGGTTCAGCTTTACAAAAAACACAGTTTCTGTATCAACCCTTCACTCTACTCCTGATTCCTTTACCTTTAAAGAAATTACACTCATTCTGAAAATAAATATGGTCCCCAAAAGTATTTGTGTGCGTGTAAATATTCTCTGCTCTAAGTAAATGTGTGCTGAATTATAGAAGAACAAATCCTCAATCTCCCAAGGAGAGAAAATCAACAACTAGTGAAAAGAGATGTGGTAACTTGGGGATAGTACAAAGCCACTGAGTTCTAGCTATCATAACCTTTAACTAAAATTTATCCAAATGACAAGACTGCTATTCCATTGTACAGAACTTACTGAAACTTTCAAACCAATTCTGTATAAAACAATTGCAGGAAATTTCTCTTCCCAAATTTTTACAAAATTTAAAGCCTCTTTAATATTCTCATTCTATATTCTGTATTTATTGGAAATGAGGATCCTACAAAATATGTACACTTCTCAGAAATACTTCATATTCATTGGGATATTAACTTAAAGAGAAAACTGATTTTTACATAAGTAGACCCATGTCACTATGAAGACTAGATTATTACAACTTCTTACACATGATTTTCTGTGATAATGTTTGTACACTAAGACTCTTTAGTCACCATAAACTTATAATATGAATAAGATTTTTCAGTAAGATATTTCACAGAGTACATATTTAGGTATTACATCTGCATCCCAAATTATGCCTTGTCAAAAAAATCACAGAGTAAATTATCTTTGAATCAATCTAAATTATATGGAATCTGCATACAGCCCATGAGATGTACTAATTTACCTTTGGTGGAGGAACAGTAGAAGGAAGTCTGAGCTACATTAAGGAAATTAGAGTTTAAAGTTTGAGAAAGCCAATGAAAGACTTCATTCAATAAATCAGTGTTTTAGAAGAGTAATTCGTCAGTTTTGAGCAAGAGGAAATTGTAGGAGATTGTTGTTACATGCCTTTCCACAAGAGAAATATTAGGCGTCTAAATGAGTATTTCAAATAGGGAATAAAAAATAAGAGATGTTACAAAGAAAAGATGCCAAGACTAGATGATAATCTGAATTTAAGAGCTGATATAGAGAATTTGAGATAAAATAATTATTAAGTTTTCAATGTAGATGACTAGGATAATGGTAATATTATTATGAAAATACTGAAGAATACACTTGGGGAAATCACAAACACTGTTGTCTGAATTTGTTGGATTTACAGTGGCAATGGTATATCAAAAAAGAACGTGAATGGGGGCGCCCAAGATGGCCAAACAGGAACAGCTCCAGCCTCCAGCTCCGAGCGTGAGCGACACAGAAGATGGGTGATTTCTGCATTTTCAACCGAGGTACAGGGTTCATCTCACTGGGGCATGTCGGACAATCAGTGCTGGTCAGTAGGTGTAGCCCAACCAGCGAGAGCTAAAGCAAGGTGAGGCATCGCCTCACCTGGGAAGTGCAAGGGGGAAGGGAATTCCTTTTCCTAATCAAGGGAAACTGAGGCACACAACACCTGGAAAATCAGGTAACTTCCACCCTAATACTGTGCTTTACCAAGGGTCTTAGCTAACGGCACACCAGGAGATTATATCCCACACCTGGCCCAGAGGGTCCCACGCCCACGGAGCCTCCCTCATTGCTAGCACAGCAGTCTGAGATCTAACTGCAAGGTGGCAGCGAGGCTGGGGGAGGGGTGCCCGCCATTGCTGAGGCTTAAGTAGGTAAACAAAGACCCTGGAAGCTCAAACTAGGTGGAGCCCACTGCAGCTCAAGGAGGCCTGCCTGTCTCTGTAGACTCCACCTCTAGGGACAGGGCATAGCTAAACAAAAAGCAACAGAAACCTCTACAGATGTAAATGTTACTGTCTGAGAGCTGTGAAGAGAGCAGTGATTCTCCCAGCACAGAGGTTGAGATCTGAGAACGGACAGACTGCCTGCTTAAGTGGGTCCCTGATCCCTGAGTAGTCTAACTGGGATACATCCTCCATTAGGTGCAGACTGATACCTCACACCTCACACGGCTGGGTACACCTCTGAGACAAAGTTTCCAGAGCAAGAATCAGACATCTACACTTGCTGTTCAGCAATATTCTATCTTCTGCAGCCTGCGCTGCTGATACCCAGGCAAACAGCGTCTGGAGTGGACTTCAAGCTAACTCCAACAGACCTGCAGTTGAGGGTCCTGACTGTTAGAAGGAAAACTAACTAACAGAAAGGACACCCACACCAAAACCCCATCAGTACATCACCATCATCAAAGATCAAAGGCGGATAAAACCACAAAGATGGGGAAAAAGCAGTGCAGAAAAGCTGGAAATTCAAAAAATTAGAGCTCATCTCCCCCCTCCAAAGGAACGCAGCTCATCGCCAGCAACGGAACAAAGCTGGTTGGAGAATGACTTTGACGAGTTGAGAGAAGAAGGCTTCAGTTGATCAAACTTCTCAGAGCTAAAGGAGGAACTACGTACCCAGCAAAAAGAAATTAAAAACCTTGAATAAAGAATGGAAGAAGGGATAACTAGATAATCAATGCAGAGAAGTCCATAAACGAACTGATAGAGATGAAAACCATGACACAAGAACTATGTGACAAATGCACAAGCTTCAGTAACTGACTCGATCAACTGGAAGAAAGATTATCAGTGATTAAAGATCAAATGAATGAAATGAAGTGAGAAGTTTGGAGAAAAAAGAGTAAAAAGAAATGAACAAAGCCTCCAAGAAATATGGGATCATGTGAAAAGACCAAATCTACATCTGATTGGTGCGTCTGAAAGTGACAGGGAGAATGAAACCAAGTTGGAAAACACTCTGCAGGATATTATCCAGGAGAACTTCCCCAACCTAGCAAGGCAGGCCAATATTCAAATTCAGGAAATACAGAGAATGCCACAAAGATACTCCTCAAGAAGAGCAACTCCAAGACACATAATTGTCAGATTCACCAAAGTTGAAATGAAGGAAAAAATGCTAAAGGCAGCTAGAGAGAAAGGTTGGGTTACCCACAAAGGGAAGCCCATCAGATTAAGAGCAGGTCTCTCGGCAGAAACTTTACAAGCCAGAAGAGAGTGGGGGCCAATATTCAACATTCTTAAAGAAAAGAGTTTTCAACCCAGAATTTCATATCCAGCCAAACTAAGTTTCATAAGTGAAGGAGAAATAAAATCCTTTACAGACAAGCAAATGCTCAGAGATTTTGTCACCACCAGGCCTACCCTACAAGACATCCTGAAGGAAGCACTAAACATGGAAAGGAATACCCGGTACCAGCCATTGGAACAACATGCCAAAATGTAAAGACCATCGATGCTAGGAAGAAACTGCATCAATTAACTAGCAAAATAACCAGCTAATATCATAATGACAGGATCAAGTTCACACATAACATATTAACCTTAAATATAAATGGACTAAATGGTCCAATTAAAAGACACAGACTGGCAAACTGGATAAAGAGTCAAGACCCATCAGTTTACTGTATTCAGGAGACCCATCTCACATGCAGAGACATACATAGACTCAAAATAAAGGGATGGAGGAAGATCTACCAAGCAAATGGAAAACAAAAAAAGGCAGGGGTTGCAATCCTAGTCTCTGATAAAACAGACTTTAAACCAACAAAGATCAAAAGAGACAAAGAAGGCCATTACATAACGGTAAAGGGATCAATTCAACAAGAAGAGCTAACTATCCTAAATATATATGCAACCAATACAGGAGCACACAGATTCATAAAGTAAGTCCTTAAAGACTTACAAAGAGACTTAGATTCCCATACAATAATAATGGGAGACTATAACACCCACTGTCAAGATTAGACAAATCACTGAGACAGAAAGTTAACAAGTATATCCAGGAATTGAACTCAACTCTGCACCAAGCGACCTAATAGACATCTACAGAACTCTGCACCCCAAATCAACAGAATACACACTCTTCTCAGCACCACATCGCACTTATCCCAAAACATATTTGGAAGTAAAGCACTCCTCAGCAAATGTAAAGAACAGAAATCATAACAAACTGCCTCTCAGAACACAGTGCAATCAAACTAGAATTCAGGACTAAGAAACTCAATCAAAACCACTCAACTACATGGAAAGTGAACAACCTGCTCCTGAATGACTACTGGGTACATAACAAAATGAAGGCAGAAATAAAGATGTTCTTTGAAACCAATGAGAACAGAGATACAAAACACCATAATCTCTGGGACACATTTAAAGCAGTGTGTAGAGGGAAATTTATAGCACTAAATGCCCACAAGAGAAAGCAGGAAAGATCTAAAATTGACACTCTAACATCACAGTTAAAACAACTAGAGAAGCAAGAGCAAACACATTCAAAAGCTGGCAGAAGGTAAGAAATAACTAAGATCAGAGCAGAACTGAAGGAGATAGAGACACAAAAAACCCTTCAAAAAATCAATGAATCCAGGAGCTGATTTTTTGAAAAGATCAACAAAATTGATAGACCGCTGGCAAGACTAATAAAGAAGGAAAGAGAGAAGAACCAAATAGACGGATAAAAAATGATAAAGTGGTATCACCACCGACCCCACAGAAATACAAACTACCATCAGAGAACACTATAAACACCTCTACGCAAATAAACTAGAAAACCTAGAAGAAATGCATAAATTCCTGGACACATACATTGTCCCAAGACTAAACCAGGAAGAAGTTGAATCCCTGAATAGACCAATAGCAGGCTCTGAAACTGATGCAATAATTAATAGCCTATCAACCAAAAAAAGTCCAGGACCAGATGGATTCACAGCCGAATTCTACCAGAGGCACAAGGAGGAGCTCATACCTTTCCTTCTGAAACTATTCCAATCAATAGAAAAAGAGGGAATCCTTCCTAACTCATTTCATGAGGCCAACATCATCCTGATACCAAAGCCTGGCAGAGACACAACAAAAAAAGAGAATTTTAGACCAATATCCCTGATGAACATCGATGCAAAAATCCTCAATAAAATACTGGCAAACCAAAGCCAGCAGCACAACAAAAAGCTTATCCACCATGATCAAGTGGGCTTCATCTCTGGGATGCAAGGCTGGTTCAACATACACAATTCAATAAATGTAATCCAGCATATAAACGGAACCAAAGACAAAAACTACATGATTACCTTAACAGATGCAGAAAAGGCCTTTGACAAAATTCAATAGCCCTTCATGCTAAAAAATCTCAATAAATTCGGTATTGATGGAATGTATCTCAAAATAATAAGAGCTAATTATGACAAACCCACAGCCAATATCATACTGAATGGGCAAAAACTGGAAGCATTCCCTTTGACAACAGGCACAAGACAGGGATGCCCTCTCTCATCACTCCTATTCAACATAGTGTTGGAAGTTCTGGCCAGGGCAATCAGGCAAGAGAAAGAAATCAAGGGTATTCAATTAGGAAAACAAGAAGTCAAATTGTCCCTGTTTGCAGATGACATAATTGTATATTTAGAAAATCCCATCATCTCAGCCCAAAATCTCCTTAAGCTGATAAGCAACTTCAGCAAAGTCTCAGGATACAAAATTAATGTGCAAAAATCACAAGCATTCTTATACACCAATAACAGACAGAGAGTCAAATCATGAATGAACTCCCATTCACAATTGCTTCAAAGAGAATAAAACACCTAAGAATCTAACTTACAAGGGATGTCAAGGACCTCTTCAAGGAGAACTACAAAACACTGTTCAGTGAAATAAAAGAGGACACAAACAAATAGAAGAACATACCATGCTCATGGATAGGAAGAATCAATATTGTGAAAATGGCCACACTGCCCAAGGTAATTTATAGATTCAATGCCATCCCAATTAAGCTACCAATGACTTTTTTCACAGAATTGGAAAAAATACTTTAAAGTTCATATGGAACCAAAAAAGACCCTGCATTGCCAAGACAATCCTAAGTCAAAAGAACAAAGCTGGAGGCATCACACTACCTGACTTCAAACTACATTACAAGGCTACAGTAACCAAAACAGCATGGTACTGGTACCAAAACAGAGATATAGACCAATGCAACAGAACAGAGCCCTCAGAAATAATACCACACATCTACAGCCATCTGATCTTTGACAAACCTGAGAAAAACAAGAAATGGGGAAAGGATTCCCTATTTAATAAATGGTGCTGGGAAAACTGGCTAGCCATAAGTAGAAAGCTGAAACTGGATCCTTTCCTTACTCCTTATACGAAAATTATTTCAAGATGGATTAGAGACTTAAATGTTAGACCTAAAACCATAAAAACAAGAAAACCTAGGTAATATCATTCAGGACATAGGCATGGGCAAGGACTTCATGTCTAAAACAGCAAAAGCAACAGCAGCAAAAGCCAAAAATGACAAATGGGATCTAATTAAATTAAAGAGCTTCTGCACAGCAAAAGAAATTACCATCAGAGTGAACAGGCGACCTACAGAATGGGAGAAAATTTTTGCAATCTACTCATCTGACAAAGGGCTAATATCCAGAACCTACAAAGAACTCAAAGAAATTTACAAGAAAAAAACAAACAACCCCATCAAAAAGTGGGCAAAGGATATGAACAGATACTTCTCAAAAGAAGACATTTATACAGCCATCAGACACATGAAAAAATGCTCAGCATCACTCGCCATCAGAGAGATGCAAATCAAAACCGCAATGAGATACCATCTCACACCAGTTAGAATGGCGATCATTAAAAAGTCAGGAAACAACAGGTGCTGGAGAGGATGTGGAGAAATAGGAACGCTTTTACACTGTTGGTGGGACTGTAAACTAGTTCAACCATTATGGAAAACAGTATGGCAATTCCTCAAGGATCTAGAAGGAGAAATCCCATTTTACCCAGCCATCCTATTCCTGGGTATATACCCAAAGGATTATAAATCATGCTGCTATAAAGACACACACACACACGTACGTTTATTGCGGCACTATTCACAATAGGAAAGACTTGGAACCGATGCACATGTCCATCAGTGACACACTGGATTAAGTAAATGTGGCACATATACACCATGGAATACTATGCAGCCATAAGAAAGGATGAGTTCGTGTCCTTTGTAGGGACATGGATGAAGCTGGAAACCATCATTCTCAGCAAACTATCACAAGAACAGAAAACCAAATACCGCATGCTCTCACTCATAGGTGGGAACTGAACAATGAGATCACTTGGACACAGGAAGGGGATCATCCCATATTGGGGCCTATTGTGGGGAGGGGGGAGGGAGACGGAAAGCATTAGGAGATACACCTAATGTAAATGACGAGTTAATGGGTGCAGCACACCAACATGGCACATGTATACATATGTAACAAACCTGCACGTTGTGCACATGTACCCTAGAACTTAAAGTATATTAAAAAAACAGAATGTGAAATTTGGAATTATTTACATGGAAATACTGAGTAAGGCAAAAGTCTCCTAAGAAGTATAAACAAAAAGAGGATCAAATATCTAGGCTGAGAAAGTATTCCTAGGCTGGAAAGGATTCACATTTTTAGGACTGCAAAAAGAGGCAATTGAAAGGGACAGAAAAAGATCTATTAAAATTTAAGAACAGAAGCAGAATATTATAGCATTATTTGAAAGAAAACACTCCACATATATACACTGCCTCAGGAAAACAGAAAGATGCAGGACCCTTTAATCACAAATATTACTTTCAAAGTCACTACTTATGATCCTGTTGGCAACCTTATATTAAAGACACAGGCCAATATCAGAAAGGGATAATGGAGGTGGGGGTTGGGGGGAATGAGAGACAATGAAGCGACACCAAAAAAATGTAGTAATAAAACTGGGATATACGAAGATATTGTATACATTAAAAAAGAGATGAAAGTATCTCCCAGAAAATAGAACAAAGAGATAATGAGGTACAACCAAAAAGACACAGAGAGAAAACAAAGGAGACAAAGAAATTAGAGGATCTTCCTTTGAAAGGTCACTATCTAGTAAGTAGGAATTTTGGAAAGAGTGAATGAGAAACGTTGTATCAAAAAATTATCAAAGGAATTTCAAATATTTTCTAGGATTTAATTATATGACAATATAATTACATAATTGTATAATGAATAATATAATACATAATATACCCTAGCAAGTAAATCATCATTAAATTCTAGAACACCAGGGTTAAGAAAGAGACTCGCAGGAAAAAATAAAAGTTTATATAAAGAATCAGGAATCTGAATGAAACTTTTCAACAGCAAAACTAGACGATGGAAGAAAGTAAATCTTCTGTTTATCCTGCTTCCTATTTGTCCTGCTCACCTGTCCTGACGTAGATAGACATCAAATACTTTCATTTGATATATGAATTTAATGTAACTTCAAGTTGAAATACCAATTTTTCAATATGGGAGTTTAACATCAGCCAGTTTCAAAATTATGAACAGAATACTCAGAACAAACTATGCAGCCAAACTATCAGTAACATATGAAGAGAGGATAATCACATTTTCACACATGTATAAAAATTTATCACTGACTCTTGTTCAAGAACCCACTGATGGTGTGCTCTGCCAAAATGAGAAAATATATCAAACAGGAGAAACAAGTTTATGTTGTGCTAGTCCCCGAACCTCAGGGGCTTAAAACACAAAAGTTTATGTCTTGCTCAAATTCTGTCTACCGTCTGTGTTCTGCTCTACATCCTTATTGGCGTCATCCTGGGAGTCATACTGACTATGTTGTCATTGTCTGGAACACTGTTGGCAGCCAATATGGAGGGAAAGAGAATGGGTCTAAGCATGCCCTGGCTCTTGTAGCTTCCAGCCAGAAGTAACACATGTCCCTTTGCCTACATTCACTGGCCAGAGAAAGTCCTATGATAAAGCCCAAGCTCACTGCAGCAGGGGAATGCAAACCCACCAAAAGCACTCAATAGGACAGAAAGAACTTGTGACAAACCCTACATATATTCTCAGAAAATACATTTAAAAAGAGATAGACTCATATCTAAGAAACGGTAGACTGAAACAAAACAGAGGCAATGGAAATTCTCCAAATAATTGTTAATGGAAGTACCAAAACAGGATTAAGCAGAGGCTAAGAGAATACTTAATGTGCACTAGAGTTAGAGCAGGTTTTTAGTCCTACTGGAAAGTTTGGGGAAATTTACTAATAGGCATCCAGAAAACTTAGCCAACAAATAAACAGCAAAGAGGCAATTCACTCTAAAAGAAAATAGTTATCTTGGGAAGGAAATGGTGGATAGTTCAGCTACAGATGATACTTATAAGAAATACTGACACACTGTAAAACTGTGATATGGCTATAGTGGGGACATGCTGACACAAAAGTAGAAACTTTCCCCCATATTTTTTAGTAGGTGGTAGTGGCTGTGTTGTAAGAGTGACATACTATATACAACAAATTTTAAAAATATTTAAAATAGAAAAACCAAGAATATTAGTATAACAGAGTTATTTCAAAAATATAGTTTACTAATAAAGTAGACAGATAAAAGAGTTGAAAGTGGTTGATTCAGTCCAGTGGATTTCAGTGGTGGAGTAGGGGTCTGTTATTTGTGGGTTATGTACCTTAAACTACATACAGTAAAATTAAAACCTTTTTTAAAAACAATTTTTTAGAACAGTATTAGTTTTATAGAACCATAGAGAGTTTCTGTGATGAATCAGGAGAGACTTGTACTGCAAGCAGGGTAACAGACTGTCAAAAAGGAAACAGTAACTTTATGAGACTATAGAGAGTGAGTCTGAACACAGAAGACTTACGAAAACATTCTGAATAAAAATGTATCACTTCAATTACATGTTTTCCCTTCAAGAACTGCTTTTTTCATGCAAAAATTAGCTGGGCATGGTGTTGCACACCTGTAATACCAGCCACTCGGGTCTCTGAGGCAGGAGAATTGCTTGAATCAGAAGGCGAAGGTTGCAGTGACCTGAGATTGTGCCAATGTATTCCAGCCTGGGTGACAGACCAAGACTCCGTCTCACACACACACACACACACACACACACACACACACACACACAGAATTGCTTTTGTCAAGGCAATGTAATTCCTTAATTTGTTCAATGACAATATAACACTGTTGACCTGTATTTATGTTCAACTCCTCAGAAGGCCTGAGTTGCTCTTTTTTAAAGTTTTCTACCAAAGGCAGAGTCAATATTAGAGAAGGAGAGCCGGTGGCAGAAGTCTTCTTGTTGAAGAGAACATTAAACATTTTCTGACAGTAGGACTGTGTCACTTTCTCATTTTGACGGTGGGACTGTGTCACGTTCTCATTTTATTTTGCAAGTTTTCCATATTTTAAAAATATAATCATTAGAAAACTATCGCTATTCCATTTGCTTGCATGACATTACAGTGTCATTTTCACAGTTCAGAAAAGTCAGGTATGATGAGGACATAAGAGAGGCCCTAAATATTGTGGAGGGAAGTCTGATTGTACTGGGCTGGTAAGTGAGAAAGAGAAAGTGGTAACTAGAGCAAACAATCACAAAAAGCTTTGTGATTAAAGCCAAGAAACAATGGACAGGATGCTCAGAGAAAGACACACATTTGAAAGCTTTTGGAAAGTTTTTATGATGAAGAGACTTAATTGTAATTGTGGACCAGAATGAAAGGGTGAAGGAGAGACAGAAAGATTACAAGAGATGGAAGGTGATGGAAATTCTGATGAATGCATACAAGAATGGGGTGTCTTGAAAAGGGGTAAGAACAGTTAATTCTTCAGAAAAAGAATAAAAAGTGTGCAGTTTTCCTTTACTTGTTTATGTATAAAATAGTCCAGTTATTATTCATAAAGGCACCCAGACTTTAGTAACATGGTTGTAAACTTCACTGTACTTCTTTCCCAGAAAATCATAAACTCCTTGGTCTTATTTGTCTTGGTCTTTTTGAATTTAAGAGATGTGTGGTTTTAAATTCTAATATAATTTTAACTCTGAACACCTGCTACAGTCTGAGTAACATAATAACAAATATTATTAACTAGTGATCTACTGGGTCAATAGTGATTAACATACAATCCACCTCTTGTTATTGTCAGATATATGAAACCAGGTGACTGGTAATGAGACCTCTTAAAATGATACTACTACAGATGAACAATACTAATTGAACATGGTGTTTCTTTAATTCTATAGAAAAAGAATCTAACTGGGTTCTCATTTTCCATGAAGACATGAAAAAATATTGCTAATTATGAAAAGAAGAAAGGATTTTTTAATGTAAATGAGGTATTTTTTGTTCTCCCCATGCCCTGCAGGAAATTTAAGTCTTCTGTCTATCCCGCTATCTGTCCTGCTCACCACCTGTCCTGATGTAGGTAGACATGAAATACTTTTATTTGATAGAGGAATGTAAAGCAACTTTAACTTGAACTGCCAATTTTTCAATATGGGAGTTTACCACCAGCTGGCTGAATAGTCTTCTTCATGTGACTCTATGAGGTCAGTTTTACTCTTTATGTGTTTTATGTACATATTATATCATTAGTTTTTTTTTTGGAGACGGAGTCTCGCTCTGTTGCCCAGGCTGGAGTGCAGTGGCCGGATCTCAGCTCACTGCAAGCTCTGCCTCCCGGGTTCACGCCATTCTCCTGCCTCAGCCTCCCAAGTAGCTGGGACTACAGGCGCCCGCCACCTCGCCCGGCTCATGTTTTGTATTTTTAGTAGAGACGGGGTATCATTAGATTTTAAGTACTGTATTTTTAAAGGAAGAGCCAGGCTTTATTAGTCTGTGATGACACTAGGACCAGAAGAAATAGATGGTACAACTGTCACAACGACTATACTACAACATTAAGGAAACAAGAGTTTAATTCTAGACGTTTAACCAACATTGAATGGCAAACACAGAAAAAATCCTTACGTATAAAAATGTTTAAATGTTATATTTCCTGGTGCCTTTTTTCCCCTAGGTTCTATTATTATTTTGTTTTCCCAACATGAATGTTTTCTTTTCTGTCACACATGCTCCATTAACATGATATGGCTGGGGCACAAGAGCAGTTATGCAGGTCTTGCCCTGAGCAACAGCCAAAGTGGTTCCACCTAATATTAAGAGAGTATAATTCAGTTTTTGAAGGTTTTAAAAATTCTTCAACTATTTGCAACAATTTGCATAATTTCAAATTATCAAGTAAATGTCTATTAACTACATGAAAAACTATGAACTGCTATTAACAATGTGTAAGGTCACAAAAATGTTATCAATTGTCTTTTCTGAAGAAAGAGAGTTTAAAGTTTTTGTTTATTCAAGTTGCGGTATGAGAAACATAAGACGCAGGCAGTGACTATGCCCAGGATATATACTACCTGTTTAGCCCCCCTGGAGTCTGAGAGGAAAACAAAAAATTAAAAAATAACCTCAAGTAATTTAATTCAAAATGTTGAGGAATGTAAGAATAATAAAGTAAAAATGAGATTTTGAAAGTCTAAGAGCATAGGACATTTGTGATTCCGGTGGTTGACATGCGTTACAATCTGGGCCACCTTTCCAACTCCTCCCTACTGCAGCCCACGAGGTGCTGCTTCAAGTAGAAGAGTTGGAGAATTAACGACTTTAGCCATACAGACAGCACTAAAACTAGAAATTTTAAACATAAGTTTTTATCAGTTATTTTCTGGGATTTAGCATAAAACATATTGTGGGCTCTCATGAGATACAATCTCATGCCGGTTAGAATGTTGATCATTAAAAAGTATGGAAACAACAGATGCTGGCAAGGATGCAGAGCAATAGGAATGCTTTTACACTGTTGGTGGGAGTGTAAATTAGTTCAACCATTGTGGCAGACAGTGTGGCGATTCCTCAAGGATCTAGAACCAGAAATACCATTTGACCCAGCAATCCCATTACTGGGTATATACCCAAAGGTTGATAAATCATTCTACTATAAAAACACATGCACATGTATGTTTATTGCAGCACTATTTACAATAGCAAAGACTTGGAACCAACCCACATGGCCATCAATGATAGACTGGATAAAGAAAATGTGGCACATATACATCATCGAATACTATGCAGCCATAAAAAAGAATGAGTTCATGTCCTTTGCACTGACATGAATGAAGCTGGAAACTATTATCCTTAGCAAACTAACACTGAAAAAGAAAAGGAAACACTGCATGTTCTCACTGGTAAATGGGAAGTGAACAATGAGAATACATGGACACAGGTAGGGGAACATCACACACTGGGGCCTGTTGGGGGGTTGGGGAAAGAGGAGGGGGAGCATTAGGACAAATACCTAATGCACGTGGGGCTTAAAACCTCGATGACAGGTTGACAGGCGCAGCAAACCAGGATGGCACACGTATATCTATGTAGCAAACTGCATGTTCTGCAGATGTATCCCAGAACTTAAAGTTAAAAGAAAAAAAAAAAAAAAAAAGCCCATATTGTGGACTCTCATTGTTGTGGTCAATGAAGAAAGCAGAAGTTTATTTTTTTCATCTACTAAATGAGAGAGAGAAAAGGGACAATAAAATATTCTGCAGAAGATACAGTATATTTTCCTCCTCAGAAAATGTTAGGATTGCATGTGGTTTTTAAAGCATGTTTAATAATTTGTGAATGACAGTTGTAAAAGGGGCAATGATAATTTTTTTTTTTTTACCATATTTAGTTGAGAAGTCCAATCCCTTTACACCTAGGTAGACAACAGTACACAGTATTGGGTGGCAAACAAAAATGCTTAAGTGTAAAGAAAAAAAATGGAATGAGAAGAAAAATGTATCCTATAGGAAAAGTGTAACAAAGGGCATCTTCCCCATCGGTTATCCCAAGCTACAGATGAATTTTTAGGCCTGACTCCTATGGAAAAGTGCAATACTATGACAAGAATTTATGCTTCTTATTGCCCATTTTGATGCGAGTCAGGTCTAAAAATTTCTATTTCTATTGCCCTCTTCCATAGGAGTAAGGTCTAAGAATTTATGCCGGCAATATAACAAATCTTAAAGCATGTAAATGAAATAGTTTTAAAACTCTGAAAATAGTAAATGGGATAAATCCTATATCATCTTCTCATCACTTAATGTTATTTTTATTAATCATGAAACATTGCCTCTGAAATGGAGTTATTTATATTTGCAGTACTTTATTTACGTGTGTGTGAAGTAAATGAGATACACACAGTTTTGAATTTTTTGTCACAAATTTGGATGGGCAATGATTATATTCTTTTACACTGATGCACATTTCTTTTATAATTTCAAAAAATTTTTTTTGCTTCTTTTTTTTTGAGACAGAGTCTCGCTTTGTCACCAAGGCTGGAGTGCAGTGGCTCGATCTCAGATCACTGCAACCTCCGTATCCCAGATTCAAGTAATTCTCCTGTCTCACCCTCCCGAGTGGCTGGGACCACAGGTGTGCACCACTATGCCTGGCTAATTTCAAAACATACTTCTTAAGTGCACATTACTACGTAACTGATTACAAGAGCTTCAAAAAATAATTAGATCAAATATTGAAAGGAGAGATAAACAAAACTTTGTGACAAGAAAAGTACATAGCATATAAAAGAAACGTTACTGGTTTGTTATGGATGCTGAGATACAAGCTACCTTGAAAGTTAAAAAATGGGATAGAGGTGGACATGGAAGACAATTTTAATCCCTGCCCTAGCACTCTAACAATTCTCTCTGACAAATACAAAGACTTACAGATACATGAGAACACATGCAAAGGGATAAGAACAATTTAGTGTCATTTCATCAACAACAAACTCTTGGCAATGACAGGAAAAAGGTATATTTTAAAGTCTTATCTTACAAATTATTCCAGAATTTTTTGCCATTTGAGAAAACACACCTACATAGACATATACTCACTTTTCTGCTGAAAACCTAAATGAACAACCTTTTATTTCCATGGGGAAACATATTTAACTTTAGGTTTGAATGCCTGCAGAGAGCTGCCAAATCTTTAGATAGTTTTGTCACAATTTTTTAACTCTTCAACATGCATGCATAAAATTTCCTGAAGATGAAGGACTTTTTCAGGGAACTGGATCTCATGTTAAGGACCCTTTGAAACTAAACACTTTGAAGACAAATAAGTTCCAGAAGGATGATGATAAAATCCCTATGTTCTCTTCACAATCACTTTATGGTAGTTAGATGGACTAGTCAAAGAAATCTCAGATCCAAAACATAATGCTCCCCATCAGTTTCTCCTCATCGATGTCAACTCAATGTACATTTTTCATTCCCTCTTCTTTGTATACAATTAAATCAACCAATTTAATGTTCTTAGAGATTCAATCCATCATAAAAGTTTTGAAAATATAAAAACATTGCAAGGGAAAAACGGAAGAGTAAATTGAGATCTTAAGTCTTCAAGAATTTCAGAATTGATTTTATATTTCTGATATATTTAATATTTATCATTATCTGTCACTAAAATACATAGGTATGTTTCTTAAAATTTTCAAAGTGAATGTTCATCATAACTGGCATGTTTAGAAATTCTGTGCAATAAGCTGGAGAAGTCACATTTATTTCATTTTCATTTCTTATTTTTATGAAGATCTTACTAAAAGTATTACAGGAAAAACTGAATGTAAGAAATGAATAATCAATAATCAATTCAAAGAGAAGATTACTGATGTAATAGTCAACCATAAAAAAACCATTAGGAAATACTGAAATATATTTAGTTGGTTACTCAAGGAAAAGTTGGCGTATCATATAAACATAAGGAGGCTTCTATAGGACTTTAGGTGATCATTAAATTATGTTTAAAATTGGACACATCTTATTATAAAATGAGTGTATGTATTTGTATTTGTTTATAATAAAAAAGTCTAGACTGTTTTACAAGATATTTTTAAAAAGAGCATGTTATGAGTATATACAACACACGTTTATATATTAGTTTTGAGTTGTTAAAAAGTTTCTCACATTCAAATGTGTAGTTTAAGATTTAGAAATAGGTACTAAGTTATATTACATATTTCATATTTATTCATAAATGATCATGCAGCAATAGGTGTGGAAGCCAGTATAAGAACATTAGTGTTGTAGAGAAATTTAGAGATCACCATTTTTAACTAAGTACAAGAATCTTTGACACATAATTAGCTGACCTTTCTTTGAAGACCTACTATATTTTGGACCTCTGAAACAGCTTCTTATACTTTTGGACTACATTAAAATTAAAAAAAGAAGCATTATATATATACTGGCTACGTATCTATATATATTTTTTATATTTTAAATAACATTTTCTTTTCTCTAGCTTATTTTACTGTAAGATTACAATGCATAATACATATAACATAGAAAATATGTGCTAACTGATGGCTCATGTTATCGGTAAGGCTTCCTTCTGGTCACTAATGCTAAGCTATTAGTAGTTAACTTTTGGGGGAGTAAAAAGTTATATGCATATTTTTGACTGTGTAGGGGGACTGGCCTCCCTAACCTTCACATTGTAGTGTTGATGGCTATATAACATTGTGAATTTAATTAATGCCACTGAACTGTATACTTAAAATGGTAAAAATGGCACATTTTACATTTTACGTATTTTATCACAATAAAAATAAATAACAAATCACCTTAGCTAATATATACTCCTTTTTATTTATAAAATAACTCAATATGTCATTAGTAATTACCTATACTATGTGCTGGATATTTATACTAGGAGTGGAAGACACAGTGGTAAGCATAACACAAGGCAATAGAAAAATAAAGTGATCTTTAGTATGGTGTAAATTTGTAGCATAACTGAAATGAATAACATCCATAAAGTGACTTCAGAAAACTTCAAAGTTCTGTGTCATCCTTAAGCAGTCTTTTCTTTTGGATTGTTGTAAATAAACAATGTATGCTTTTAAATGCTCTTCATAAATGTTAGTTAAATATATTGAGACTATACAATACTTATTTTCTCCATTGGCTGAATAGAGTTCTTCAGAAAGAAAGGAAATACTAGAAATGCAGCTTATTCTAATGCAAATTGAAATGTGGTGGATAAAGAAAATCATACCTTAATCACATATAAGAGCATCTAATTAAAACATATAAACAGGTTCCTATATTTACCATCCAGATTTATGCACTCAGATGCTAAGGGAATGATGGAGAGATTAGAACCTTATAATAATAATACAGAAAGGCTTCATGAAATAAAAGAGTTTGAAATAATTGGGAAGATATGAGGTACAGGAACAACCATATTGGTTTCATTAATACTTGGAATAAAATTTTATTGAGTTACACACACATAGAAATGAACACATGTAAAAAACAGAGAATGTTGAATAATGTCTATCATGTAGTTGGCAGTGCTACATTAGTATCAATTTCCTGGTCTTGATACTCTACTACAGTTATATGTAAGATGTTACTTTTGGAGGAAGCTGAGGGAAGGGTACATGGGACTCTGTGTACTATTTTTGCAACTTCCTGTGAGTCTCTAATTAAAAACAACGAAACCACAGAAAAAATGATCATGAGGAAATGTACAATGGAACAAAAAAAGAGGATACAGAAAACTACTTATTACGTGATAGCTAATAAAAATAAAGCATATTAAAATATGCGTAAGACAAAAATGAAGAAAATCTACCACCAGAAAAGGGAACATGAACTAGAGGGAAAACTGTGAAATATATATATATATATATAGTTTTCACTATTTTTCAAAATTGTTGTAATTTGTCTGAAAAACTTATACAATGTAGACACAGGAAAATAAAGATTAAAGAAAAATAAACCAAAATACTGGGAGAAAGGGAAATGTGAAATTTGAGGCACAGTATGGAAAGAAATTTTAGGTCAGGGAGGTGGACTTAGTGTCAGGGATCCAGGGATTCAGCATATTCTGCATTCCTTCTCTTCTGTCACAGACATTAAACACTCTTAAAAATGATCCTGCAGGTGGCCTAGGCTTATTGATTTCTTTTTTCCCTCAATCTTACTAGAATTGTGAGAAATTAGACACGAGGAAAAAAAGACTGTCATTCTTTTCTATCATTTCTTTCTTTTGTGTGTGTGTGTGTGTGTGTGTGTGTGTGTTTAGACTGAGTCTCGCTCTGTCGCCTAGGCTGGAGTGCAGTGGTGCAATCTCGGCTCACTGTAACCTCCACCTCCCAGGTTCAAGAGATTCTCCTGCCTCAGCCTCCTGAGTAGCTGGGACTACAGGTGCCCACAGCACGCCTGGCTAATTTTTGTATTTTTAGTAGGGACAGGTTTCACTATGTTGGCCAGGCTGGTCCGGAACTCCTGACCTCGTGATCCACCTGCCTTGGCCTCCCAAAGTGCTAGGATTACAGGCCTGAGCCACCACGCCCAGCCTTAGTTTATCATTTCTAACAGATGAGGTTAGAACTTTTTGTTTATTCATAAACTTTTACCTCTCTAATTTGAAGTGGATATGTGCTAAGTTGTTATATGTAAGTGTTAAATGATGTGTGAGTATTGTATGTATTGCAGGTAGCTTAGAAAAAATATTTTATAACATAAAAGAGACTGAAAATGTCTTATACCTGCTAATGTCTCTAAGAGTTTTAAAAAAGAATCGAACAATAAAATACCTCACAGAATTAATCAAAAGTAATTTGAATTATACGCTCTTTAAATCTATGATTAAATTTTCATCCAGGAATGCTATAAGTAATTAAGCATATAACAGAGAGAGAGTCTGTCTTCCTGTTGCAATGTGTTTGGTACTGATTCTCCCCAAGATACATTAAATACAATTTTCCAATTATTTTCTATTGATACTCCTTTTCCTTTAAAATGTCTACATTTTCAGTGTATAATTTTCTCCATATTCTCTAATAATTTTAAATCTTTATCGTTATTTGAGTTGATTATAATCTTTATGCCTCACCGTATTTTCACCTTCCTGTTTAACTTTTATTTATACTTTAGGACATATTACAAACTTTTATGGCAATAAAAATTATACAATATAGCCACTCCAAAAACATTAAATGCCCAAATTTGCCCCCTTTAACTTGGAAATGACATTATACCACAGATAAGAGGTGGGGTCACCCACCATCTAGACAGTAAGGTAGGGATTTCTTAGATATTAGAAAATGAAAAAGTGGCTCTTGTAAAACAGAATCTGTAGTCAATGATCATGAACTATCCAATACTGTTTAAAAGTTAGACATTTCTTACTAGCCTTAATTCTATACTATTAACACACTACAATATTTTATATTAAAAATACTCTTGAGGAAGGTATTGTATTACACACTGCCTAGGTAAACAAATAAATATTATATATTGCCTGGCCACTTAATTTCTACTGTTGTTTTTTAAATTTTCCAATTTTTTAAAAAATTGTTTTTGCTATCCCTCTACCTTAATCACATATGGCTACCTAATTTCTGATGTGTTGTAAATGAGGCTGGTAACTGGCTTGAGCAGGTAACACAAGCTTGTCCAAGCTGTGGCCAATGGGCTGCATGTGGCCCAGGACAGCTTTGAATGCGGCCCAACACAAATTCGTAAACTTTTTTAAAACAGTACAAGACTTTTTTTTTTTTTTTTTTTTTTAGTTCATCAGCTGTCATTAGTGTTAGTGTATGTTATGTGTGGCCCAAGATGATTCGTCTTCCAATGTGGCCCAAGGAAGCCAAAAGATTAGACACTGCTGAATGTCTAATCTCAATCTGAAGAGGAATGAGAGACTCATTCCTCTCCAGACCTCAGGTTTCTGAAGAAACAGGGCTCAGGCTGTTTCTTCAGCCCAGTTCTCCTTCTCCGCTTATGCTGAATAGAATACCTTGCACCTTCAGGGCTCATTTTTAGTTCACCTCAATAAACCTTTCCATGACAATCTTATTGTTGGTACACAGGACTCATTTACTGAACCACACAAAGGTAATTGCTCATTTATATTCAATTTTAAGTATCAGGTCATAATTTTTTATCGTTCTTAACTGAATTCAAATTCAGCTTCAAAACTGGCAAGTTTCATCGATAATACTAAACGTGAGAAATGGAACAATGTGTAAGTCTTTAGTAACCATCAAAATGCTTAAAAAATGTAGTCACTAAATAACTACAAAATTAAATGTGACATAACTTTATCATGATAATTAGAATTTCATGATATTTCTAAAGACAATCGGGAAAAAACATCTACTCCATCCCTGGTTTTCTTGTATTTGAAATCTTACTACATACACCAAAAATCCTTTCACTATTGAGTATTTACAATGAATATTTTTTAATAGGCCTCTATGTTCTCTTATCTATGTCTTTGAACCTCAGTCTCAGGTTTATAGCATTTAGCAGAAGAAAAGTGTATTTTTTCTTGTGTACTATTTGACTCAACTATATCAAACTGGAGAAAAAATGAAAAACGCAAATGTTCAAAGGCCAAATAAAAAAAAAAAAAAAAGATAGTTCTTTAGTTGTGGTTCTTTTATAAGTGCTGTCTTTAGAAGCCCTGGGTTAATGCTTTGATCATATCAGTGAAGTCACTAAAATTCTTTTTATTTAAGTATATGAGGTATTTAGAAAAAAGTAAATTCAAACAAACCACAAAATAATTCATTTTGCAGGCCTATTACTTTATATTACTTATACATCTTTAGGTTTTCAGTGAGAGTAGAAATGACTTACTAAGCATGCATTTGCTTAATCATTGCCTCCAGTCAGAAAGCGCTTAAATACTAAGAATTTTTTAAATATACAGTTTCTCAATTTATAAAATATTTTCTAATTGACAGATAAGGCACAGAAAAATGCACGTGACATCTGCTAAGCTTTACTTACAAAAACTTAAAGAAATGCTATGGGATAACATCAGTCCATTTTTCCTGCAGTATATCTTATGGAGACTTCCTTAAAAATCTGGAAGTAATTAGGAACTATTATAGTACCTAAAGAAGTTTACTTGAAAACTAAATCTGCTATTCATCAAAGAGCACAATATGGTAAAAATAATGTAATAAACAAATAAGTACACATAGAGAATAAGCACCTCAACCATATCTAATTATAAAACTTTTTTTTAAAAGCTATGATAAAAGATAGTATCAGACCTCTGATATACTGAAGAATCTGTAAAAGACATTGTACTCCCTAATTAAGCTCTGATTTGATACTAAGTTTTTTACTTTAGTTCATTTCACTTCAAAATGATATGAAACCAATTTTTAAAATGCTACTAACGTCAACTTTAATACAAAAGAAAAGTGAAGAAGAATAAATATATTTGTATCATAAAATCTATATCAGAAAAAAATCCAGAATACAGTAAAAAATGTTTTGGGTATTTGTGGAATGATAAATATATCATAATGATAATATTAACAGCTTCTTCTTAAGACTTAAATACATTTTCCACAAAGATGTAAAATTACACTTGGGGGTAGACTGGATATACATCCTTTGGAGTTTAAAAGTTTGCCCATATGAACTGAATTATCCTTGACAAGTACCTTCAGACACTTGTAATATGATCTCATGTAAATTTAGACCATATTTTGGGCACAAACTATTAGCAATAGTAAGTTTATTCAGGAGCTCAGATAAGAAAGAAAAGCTAATATCCTTAATAATATGTAGTTGCTAACAGGAAATTTCCAAAATGAAAATGAGAAGCATAAAAACAAAATCCATCTAATGTGTTGTAGCAAAGAAAAACAAAATCCTATAAAAAACCCAATATTGCATTTTCTTTTCCCTTTTTAATACTTAGCTGCCTGGTCTCTCAAAAAATTTTTATCTTTCAATGGCTTGTCTAAATTTGGAAAAAGAAAAGCATATTTTATACAAATAAATACATTAAAAATTCCATTTGCAGAATTCTAACTTATTCTAACCAGCATTAAATTACAATATGAATAAGATCTTAGTTTGATTTCTCACTGTGGAAAAAATATATACATAGTATATCAAGATAGTAACTTAAAGCTATTCATTCAGATTTTCAACTATTTTTATTAGTATTAATACTGCTCATGATAATAACATGGAGCTATCAAGACTTACAAAAGGCTGTCTGTAGAGTAAAACAAAAAGTACTCAGAACTCTGCAGCTTTCAAGATTCATCAGGATTACCTACTGCCTTGGCACACAGATGGCCTACAGAACTATACTAATTCTACAGGGACTGTGCTTCATTCTATAAGAGATGCATTAAGGGCTGTAGAAGAACTGCTTTGGAGAGAGCTATGCCAAGCAGTCTCCACAGCATCATTAACTGTATTTATTTCTCTTTTCAGAGGTATGCTACTGCTATGTTGCCCTGTTAATGGATGAAAATAGGATGTAAATCATCTTGCATTTAAGTAGTATAGAAAAATGGCACATCATTTTAAGAAACTTTGAAGACATGTTTACAACTAAAGACATGATTTTAAACATACATGGAGCAATTAATGATCTACAAAGATAGTTCTAGAAGCTTAATTTCACAGTAAAATGGTAAACTTATCCTCCCGAATAGGAATAAAGGAGGATTATTTGTTTCATTAAAAATATTTAGTGGAAAGCATTATTTCAGTTAAACAGAAAATAACAAAAACAATTGGGAGCTATTTTAAAGAATAAGCATATATTTTTAATTTACTTAAATGAGGTGCATTTAATCAATTAAATACTTGAAATATTTATAAAACTGAATTATTTTAAAAATTCAACTTAAAAAGCAAATCGAGAGGCATGTTTACAATATTGCTTTGCTGCAACACTGAAAGAAAGTGCACTGCATAGAGAGCTTAAATTTCTCACTCTTCCTTTCAATCAATATCTGAGGCAAAGTTTCATCTCTAGGGCCCTTAATGGCATGAATTCCTGGAGCCAGCAAATGAGTAATGTTAAACCTATGATTAGATGATGAGGCCATCAAATACACTAGATCTTAATGCTACATTCCTCTTTATTTCTCTGAACAGCAGTGAAACACAGGGCTATAGAAGAAGGAATTCTAAGCTATTTTTCCATTAAAGCATTTTATAGAACTGTGCATTATTATGGATCGAAAAGATCCAGACAGTCTCTTGAACTCAGGACTTCAACAGTAGGTGACAACATTTTCAAATGCCCTGCAGATGAGCTCCTCACAGGAATGCTGCTTTCTTTAACCACTTCCTTATCAATATTGTTCCTGGCTAGAATGAGGAACATGGGCCTAACGATTTTCCTAGGAATATATTCTTGAAGAAAGTCAACCTGAAAACTGAAAATCAATTGGTAAGTTTTTTGTTTGTTTTGTTTAGTTTTGCTGATGTTTTAGAGGATCACTCGAATTCATATTGTTGTTTATTTGCGAGTTAGCTACAGCTTTAAGCAAACCTCAGGCCAGTAATTAGGAAGAGCTTAGATATATGTTTCTTTCTACTGGGGAAACTATGAATAAAGGTAATAACTGCTTATTACAAACATACACAAGCTCTTATTTCATTCTGACATTACGGAATATTTAACACTAATATGATAATCAGGATAATCAGGACTACTAGGAGACCTGACAGAGCTGGTGAGAAGAAAGACCAATAGGTTCCTATTTAAGTAATCAGAAAATATATTTACATTTATTTTTGGTTTCTCTGTAATTGTTAAGAAGAAACAATACCCAACAATTACCATTTATCTTTGATTCTGATTATTAAAGATAAACAGCTCAAGTAGATTTTTAGAATTTATACTGACATATACAAATTACACTTAAAAAAAGAGAAAGCAGCAAGGTCTTAAGCTATATCATACACTTTGGGCATGCAATTAAAAAACTTACTTTTCATTATCTCAAATATAATAGAGAAGAAGAAAGAAACAATGCAATTAATAATACATTTAAAAATTATAAATTACGATGTTTATATATGCAATATATATGTATTTTATATACATATATATGATAGGAAACAATGGAAGAATTGAAAGGGTAGGAGAATAATACTGCTAAAAAGAGTAGAAGAAGGGAGAGGGAGAATAAGTCAATATTTACATGGTAAGATAATCTATATACTAATATAACTCAATGTAAATTATTTTCTCCATCTATGGGATAATAGATGGAAATCTTAAAAATATATAAACATACACTTACATGCACGTACTTTTTATTATTAGTCACAAAAGTCCTCATATATTAATGTAATTGAGTGAATGAGATTTTGTACCTGAGAACAAAGCAGCATAACAAGCTCAACCACAGATGTGCTGGACTTCATACAAACAAGGCCTACAACAAAGAAAGGTTAAAACAAAATGAAATTACAATGGTAGAAATTACCATTCTGAGTTAATTCATTATATAATTTTAATGTATAAAAAAGCTTTCTTTTAAATAGAATTCCTAGGGTAAACTGAATGAAAATGTTCACCTAACATACATTTTTAACAATAATTTAAAACTATTCAGATACACAAGATGATGTGAAAATACTTGACAACTGACTTCATGCTTTGGTTGTTTATTTGGTTGAGGCATTTCTTACATTTAAACAAAATGGGGAAGGTTAGTAAAATCGATGAGCTATGTATAGCTGCTATTACTCCAACGACATTTATTATATGGTTGTTTCCTTGGAGCAAAGAACAATAATCATTGAAGTTCTGCCTAAATTTTGTTCCAAAAGACAAAATTAATTTACAAACAGGTAATTTCCACAGCTTATCAGTTATTAAATAATTTTAAAAATAATAAAAAAGAATGTATGATTAACACATCAATCAATGCTTATAAAATATTGCACTGTTATACTTCCAATCTCCCCAAATAGATAGCAGAAGAAAAAAAATGGAATGTAATAATGTCTATGTAATAATGGCTACTACTCATTGATCACTTACTATGTGCTGGGCAATATTTAACACATTGGCACAGTGCCTTATGTGCATGGTCTCATTTAATTATCATTATACTCTGTGACACAGTATTATTATTCCCATTCTACAGGTTAAGAACGTATTCTTCCTATAAACAGTTTAAACATTAATTCTTATTATATGTATTGATGAAAAGTTATCAAGATTTTTTCCAATTAAAAGTATGACTGCTGTATAACAATGTATATGATAAGAAAGTAGATCTTAATTGGTAGTTTTTTGAAGTGCCAACATAGAGAATGAGGTAATCAAGTATTAATAAAGCTGCTGAGAGTAAGTTAATTATGATGTTTGGTAATTTAAAAATATTTTCTAAAGTTTTTCACTGCTTTTAAAATTAAAGTAACTTAATAAATATATTTTTCCTCTTTCAAAAATAACTTCGATGTAACAAGAACATTCATAGTTTTTAGAAATGCTATCATTTTTCTTCCTTTGATGATAAATGTAATTAGTAAAAGCATCATACAGTAAGAAAGGCCATGGTCTTAACATTATTTGTTGCTAAATGGAAAGTCGAAGTGAAACCAGTTATTGTTTCTTAAGGTGATTTCAATAAACAGTCTCAAATGCCTTCTAGACACGAGCATGTATATTTACTGTAGGTAGTGGATAGACACCCTTTTGTGCCCGTTTTGCTAACGACCCTATCTCCTCATTGTACCGACCGACAGAACAAGCTATAAAAACATACTAGTGTTCCATCTCATCAGATCTTTGGGCAGACAGTTAACTAATGAAGTAAGAGGCAGATGTGAGAAGCTCATTTAAGAGACAATTGGTGTAATCGATCAGCAATTCTCATGCTCAAGTTTTCTAGGGAGTCAGAAAGATTAATGGGACATGTATCACCTGTTGGCTACTCAAAGATTTGAATTCTGACAAAGAGAAAACAAGTAAAAGGCCAAATGATCATAATTAAACTCATGTAAATTTAGACAATAAGGCTTTGATATAAAGAATTATTCACATATATTCTGTGTATGAGTTTTTAAATATGTAACAAATTGAAGTAAAATTAGGAAAAACATGAAATTGCATTCATTTCTCAGAAGTCAATTTTTTAAATGAACTTTTAAAAAACACTACGTAACAAGAACATTTATAGTTTTTACAAATACCATCATTCCATCATAAGAAAAATATAAACAAATGCTTCATTAATGCTTTGTTCAAAAGGAATGACAAAAAATTGATACAATAGCAAAATTGCAATTTGCAAACAGTGCTCTCACTATTTTGTAAAAGGCCATTGTGATTTCAAGTCCATAGAACCTCACACCTTTACTCATGTGTTTTGTCTAATTAGTTTTGGACAGAAGGAACAAATGGATTTTCCCAAAAGCAAAAGAAAAACTAAATGTGACAATGAGAACACAAGCAGAGGCAAATCTGAAAGATCTATGTATCTTCAAAAATTACATAATCACTTTGGTTGGGAGTATTACTAAAAAAAAAAGAGGTAAACTCAATGTTTTACTAGAGATAATGAAAATACAACCACTGAATGATGCTATAAGTAACTCTTAAGCTGTATATGAATAAGACAAACATTTTACAAGTGTTATGTCTCAAAAAGTTTGACTGTATCCTTTTTGTATGTCACAAAAAATTCATAATCAAATTAATTCATTTGATATCTCCACTTATGAGCAAAATATAGTGTTAGTACTAAGGAGTTTACAGTAATAAATAAGTTATTATTTATACCTTCCCAAGTGCCCATATTTTAATTCAAATTAAGATTATATAAAATTTATATAGAGCATTAGAATTTACAGATAACTTACATATATGCTATCTCATTTGAATCTCTTAATAACTGTTTAAACTAGTTATAACTACTTCATTTGATACATAAAAATTGAAGAGATTTGGTGGCTAGCCAAAGGTGTGTCATTCAGTAACTGGTGGAATTGGGACCCAAATTCAAGTCATTCAACTCAAAGCCCATTCTGTTTGCTGCAGAGCTACATAAATAGTTTGGCATTAATAATATGGCAATATATGCTTATGAGACTGGTCATAATGGTCAATTCAAAGTTGAATGATTTTGACAGTTTTCCTGGTCAAAGTAACTTATTGTGGTCAGACATGGGAACAAAAAGCAATAGCTTAAGCGAAAAGCACACACGAAGCAGAGAACAAAGAGAAAATCTGAAAAAAATCTTGTATAGCTTGGGGGATGGATGAATAGACTATAAGAGTGTTTAAAAGTGTACTGAAGGGCTAGGGTAAAAATCAAAGATAGATTAAGATTGAAAGAAAGAAAATTATACGGTTTTGAAAGACAAAAGGAAAAATTTAAAGCAAGTTATAAAATGGGAGAAATGATACTAAGGACTATTTATAGCATTCCTATTCTATCATGACAATCTGTGTGTTTGTGCCTTGTTAAGTAAGAAGTAGCCCCCAAAGGAGCTGTACATATGTGCCTCCCCAGCAAAAATACAGTTAGGAGTATGGGCAAAGTAATAGAATATTTTCGCCAGAAAATATGTATGTTTGCTGGAATAAATATTCTAACCAGAATTACTGATTCAGTACTGCAAACCATATAGCTTACCAGTATAAAATGAACACCTGGAATGTAGACAATAAATGTGTGAGGGCTTAAGAGGAAAGAGGCTTGTATATTTGGGAGATACTTTAACAGTAAGGAAACCGTCCATTAAGAGCTTTTGAATATATTATGAACTACATTGTTGAAAGATGAAGTCAGCTCACTGAGTGGCTAAGATACAAGTACTTGAGAAGATTAATTAGCTGGACAAACTTGAGGTGGTCCAGATCCAGGCAGTAAATAAAACTGATGTAGCTGAGTAAACCATTATCCAAAAAAACTGGCAGTTCTTTTGGGTTCACACTGACTAGGGATAGGAAGTCAATTTCTACTTTCAGAATGACACTCCTTCCCCACTAAAAAAACAAGATAAAACAAAACAAAACAAAAAACTGCCACAAATGATAAACCAGATAAGAAATCTCCAAAATGAGTATAAAGTTAGAAGCTTGGCCTTTGGGACAAAGCTATCTTTATTTAATACAAACACTACTAAAAGGTACAATGATATTATTTTAATAAAGAACTGTCAGACTCTTTTGAGTCAATCTGTGGGTCTAACTTGTTACATCTGTTGAATTGAATATCAAGTTAAAAGAGCCCTAAAGTTTTAAAATACTGTTGAAAAATTCCATCTCTAGCAGAATGTTCCTCATGGTGGGAGATGAAGAATATCACATGTTCTAGGGACAAGAAATCATGCTCTTATATGGAACTCATCTTTTAAACGTTAAAGTTTTCTTGAAGTAAGGATCCAAGAGAGGAGACTCTGACAGACATCTATGATTGCTTTGAATATATAATCAATAAATATTAATTGAATCAATAAACCTATAAATCATTATCAACTGTAGATAAAAATTACATTTTGAGCAATAATAAGAACATCATTTTTTAGAATAAGACCTGAATTCATTCAAAAAACATTTACCAAGCATATTTCTAATGTGCCTGACACCATGGTAGGTACTAAGTGGGATGTGGGGCAGATAATGTGAGCAAATAATCATGATAGGGAATCTTAAGGGGTTCATAGAGAATGCAGTGTGAGAAGCACAGGAAGGGTATTAAGCAACTGTGTCTAGGAGAAGAAGTTATGGGGAATGTGACATTTAAGTTGGATAATGCTGAGCCTATCTAAGCAAAAACTGGAAATAAGGGAAGGTCATTCCAGGTGACAGAGAAATGTTTGAGGTATAAAGAAGCATGCAATAGTCAGCAAAATGGAGTTGGAATGTTATGTCGTAGGGTGTGAAGGATGAAAGGAAGTGACTGGAAATGAAGACAGAGAGGTAGGCAGGAAGTAGAGCCATACACGGCATACTATCCTGTCATCACCAGGGAGAAACGACAGGATTTTAAGCAGGGCGCAGACAGAATTAGCTCTATTTTGGAAAGACCACTTTCTGTCAGCAGTACAGGAAGAAACCAGTAACTAAAAAGTTTAGTTACACGACTGAAAGCTTGAGCTCAAGATGGTGGCAATGCAAGTAGAGACAGACTTGAAAGGCATTCTGTAATGAGACAAACCATTTTAGACAACTATTTTAACAACCATTTGGGGCACGGTAAAGGAACCATCAGAGTGTGATGATGATACCTTTAACTGAGATAAGGAAAGCAAATAAAGAAGCAAATTTGCAGAAGGAAAAGTGATGAGTTTCATTCTAGACAATATTTCTCCTCACAATAAAAGATACCAATTTATTTTCCATCAAACAGATATGACTATACTTACAATCTGAATTTTAAAAATCAAATATGCCCAGGACTAACTAGTTTTTAGTTAATCTTCTAATGATTTTTAATCTTTTTGTTTGTTTTGGAGGCAAAATCTTGCTGTGTCACTCGGGCTGGAGTACGGTGGCTAATTTTTGTAATTTTGGTGGAGACAGGGTTTTGTCATGTTGCCCAAGCTGATCTGAACTCCTGAGCTCAAGAAATCCACCCACTTGGGCCTCTCAAAGTGCTGGGATTACAGGTGTAGGCCACCAGGCCCAGCCTATTCTTAACTTTAAAAAATCCCCAAACTAGTAGAGCTGAATGGCACTGAAATACTTTGATTTCAGTAACAAATGTTGAGTAACTATAGGTGTGGAAAGGAATTTTGCATGTCCACTGTGCTTCGTGTGCCTTAGTTTCAGTGGTGTGTTCTTCAAAATTCTGTTCTCTCCACTTCTCACGTGGTATGGTGAAAGATTCTAAGACGCAGGGTATTACCATAATGAGTGTCTTTTAGACTCCTGTAATACTTAACACATCTCCATCTGCACAACAGTAATTTCTGATATTTTCTACTATTCTTTTACTTTTTTAACCAGAAACATGAAATTATCTTCCTATTCCCTCACTGTGATATGCTTCTCTCTGTGAAATTTACTTTCAATGTTATCATATAAGTCACCTCAACTTACTAAGATTTAAACCTTAAAAAAGAGCAAAGCAAGCAGTTAGTGTGGCTTTCTAATTCAAAACCAAGAAAACAAACAAAAATCAACATGAAACATCCTTTGAAATAATAATAATGGCTTAAATTTTTATTATTGCTAAAACTAATATTAAGATGTATATAGGATGTATACAGGTAATACTAGTTACTATGTTAATTGAACATTTTAAGGTTTGCCTATGTGTTCTCTCAAGTATTTTATTTTAAAACTGTATTACAAATGGGATCAACTCTAACATTAACTTAAAACTATAATAAAATTCAGTTTTTTGACTAAAAAAGCTTATTTAAATATAATTAAGCCAATACAGCTTACCTTCATGTTCAGATTACAAATTTTAACAACAACAACAACAAAAAACCCTGCAAAATACTGTAGAGACAGTGAGAGTTCATGCATTCATTGATCTTTAGTTCACTAAAAACTAAGTTATCACAAACTTATGACAGTCTTACTGTCTTTAAAACAGGAACAAAACTTAAGTTTCTGGATATACCAGACATATTAGGTGGTGGCAAACTTTTTCTGTAAAGGACCTGATAGTAAATATTTTTGACTTTGGTGGCTGTAAGTTTCTGTCACCACCACTGAACTCTGGCATGTGGTACAAAGGTAGCCATAGACAATACATAAACAAATGAGTTTGGCTGTCTTCCAAGGAAACTGTTTACTCATCCCAAGATGTGTGTGTACATGCATCTGTGTGGTGTGTGTACATGCATTTGTGTGGTGTGGGTGTGTGGGGGTGTGTGTGTGTCTGTGTACACATGTGCATGAGCTCGTATGTGTAAGAGAAAAGGAAAAGCAGAACACAAACATATACATACACACCCTTACACATCTAGAGATACTAAAAATCGCAGGGGCAATTATTTCAGCTGTACATCCATGATACTTTACAATTCTGAAACCCAAAAAGCTCTGAAAACTGAAAGCTTTCTTGTAAGATTATCACAAATTCAGTTATCAGCAAAATATCCCCTGAATAATGTGATGCTATTTAAAATTTGTTATTCTATTTATTGTGAAAATCCCTACGTATTACTGTAGGCATGTTAATGTGTTTTATTAGGGAGCTCTCCCAGCCTTTCCTAAAGATGCTATGAAATATATGCATTTACTGCCTTTCGTAGATCCAAAATATTTGAATTGCAAAATGCATCTGGCTTATCAAAAGTCAGAAATCAGTGGTATTGTGTTACATGAGATATTTTGGAAGATTGACAAAGAAATTAATATTATTAATTTCACTTGCAATTTCAAAGTAATTTGATATTACACATTTCCCCACGGAAATTTCAGATGTTTGGAAGAACTAAAAATCAATTTCCATATGACAATGGTTGACTCAGTGCTTTTAAATTGTAATCTCAGAATGTTTAGATTGCTCAGAAACAAAGTTTAATTGTAGTTACACAATACCCAAATAATCATTTTGACTGATTTATTGAAATAAACTCTCTAAATTTTTTGTCATTGTGTTGATACAGCCTAGAAATCTTACTGTGAATATTTTTTTATAGTTTTGCTTCTGCTGAGAATTGTTTACATAATGCCAGAACTGAAGTTCATAACACTCACAGATAACTCTTCTACAAAATGACAGATTAAAATACAAAAAGGAAACTATAGTGATGGTTTCTATACAGATTTTAAACTAGTGATATGATTTTAATATGAGCCGAAGAGAATACTCTAATGGCATTATCAGCAATATCATTAACACCTATTATCTGTGAAACACTGCCCCGAGTTTACTCTTTTTTAATTTATGCTTTACAAATTTATTTTAGGAACAATAATTATATCACTGCTATACGCTTTGCCCTATCTATAAGGATCTACAAGGAATCCAGAATGATACAGTCTTTGGTCTCAAGGAGATAAGAGACCAGTTACAGAGATAAGACATAGAAATGTAGATTTACGAAGAGTCTAAATAATATGGTACTGAAATAAGGATTACAATAAAGTACTATGCCTCCAAATAACATAAAACAATTATTTTTGAAATTGCATAAGATACTTTTACTCACAGTAGTAACTCAAATTTCTACTACAGGAGGTGACTGACCTGAGTGTCTTGCCCTGTTCTTGACTTCCTAATACAATCACAACAGCAATGAGTATGAATGAAATAAGGGAAATAAGAGACATTTCGCTATCATAAATCATTTGGATCTTGCAATTCTTTTTAGGTTAGAGAATCAATTGTTATTCCTGTATCACTCCTCTGCATCAACTTTCTTTATTTCTCTCTGAGCTCCCTGAAATTTCAAAAGCCTCAATCAAATTCTAAAACTACTGACCTATGTCTGGTTCAAATTTTAACATTGCTCAAGAAAGACTCTGGTACTAAATAATTACTAAGAATGATACATGTGTTTTAACCATGTACACATTTCAAGAAATATTAATAATCAAAAGAAGAGAAAAATATACTATGTTAGTGATATGATTACCTTACACAAGTAAATAAATAAAAGTGGCTACAGTAAGGCTTCTATATTAAAAATAAAATAATTGGCCGGGTGTGGTGGCTCACGCCTATAATCCCAGCACTTTTGGAGGCCAAGGTGGGCGGATCACAAGGTCAGGAGATCGAGACCATCCTGGCTAACATGGTGAAACCCCGTCTCTACTAAAAAAAAAAAAAATTTGCCGAGCATGGTGGCAAGCCCCTGTAGTCCCAGCTACTCGGTGGGCTGAGGCAGGAGAATGGCGTGAACCCAGGAGGCAGAGCTTGCAGTGAGCCGAGATTGAGCTACTGCACTCCAGCCTGGGTGACAGAGCAAGACTCCGTCTCAAAATAAATAAATAAATAAAATATAAATCCTTTTAAGCATATTATATATACATGAACAATTTGTATACAGTTTCAAACTACCTAAATTCTGATATTAATTTATTTAAATTCTCAAATAAATATATTTAATAATTACAAGTTCACAAATTTAAATACATTTCAGGTAGCTTTTGTAGTTATACACACCTTTAAGATCTTTATTTTTGTATTGAAAAAGCACTGGTGTTTTTTCTTTCAAATACTTAATATATCATGTAAAATGGAAATGCTATGTATCACTCTTCTTTTCATAAAAAAGACATTCATGAAGTCAAAGAGAAAAAACATAATTGGTAAAAGGAAATTATTTGATAATTATTATAATTAAGGCATAAATCACCAAAAAAAATGGTTTCAGTCTAAAGCAGGCTCAAGTAGAGGTCAGTCAGGTGAACCTCACTTAATTCCAAAAGTACATTAACTTTATACAATAATTATTGCCAAATTGTTGAAATACCCTGAAAAAACAAACAACTTCACAAAGTTCCTTATTTGTGCTCAAAGCAATAAATTCTCAAATGTGATCCAAGTCAAATTTTCTTACCAAATCCTCCATTTAAGAAAAAAGTTAGAGATGAGTAATCAGTACAGTTTCATTCATTCATAGGAATGAAATAGGTTCTTAGAATTTCCTTCAATTTTACAACATTGAAGATATTTCCCAAAGTCACAGAAATTATTATAAGCATATGATTCAACCCAAGGAATAATTTATTGGGATAGTATGCCAAAGACTATATACATTGAATTAAGAAGATTATTTTGCCTAACTAGAAAATCCTGTATCCAAATCACAACTATCCACAATTCAGGGTGAGATCTTAAGAGTCAAATTCTATATTATACACCAGAATTCAGTCCAATAATGATACAATAAAGAAGTCAGTATGTGAGTCTCTGTAATTAAAAAAAAAAAACACTTCTAGTGTAAAATATTAGACCTATTATAAACTAAAAGTGGTACTTTTATTACTTAGAATCCAGTTATAATATAATGGAGATCTATTACAAGTGAGTTATATTTTGAAACTGGATGAACTAGGAGATCTAAAAAAGGGCATCAAATAAATGGCAAAAAAATGTCTGCCAAAAAGAGAACCAGTCATTTCCAAGAATTAAAGGCATTCAAAGATTCAATTCTGTAAGTAGTATGTATACTTACCACAGGCCAGGACACAAATATAAAACAGTTATGTTCCATGTGCTGGAGAAGCCTGAATTCTAATGGAGTATACAGGCAGGTAAACTGATCAGTTTATTGTGATGGGACCCAGTATTACCTCAGAATCTTTTCTGGATATTAACTTGGTAAGCAAGCTAAATGTTGTTATTAATGTAATTCCTATTGTGATTATTAGAAAATGGTGGAATTAAAAAATACCAGTAGGAAATATTTAACTTGAAATAATGAACAGGTATTAATTTCTAGAGAAAAACTGACCTAGCGATTATTCTAGGATCAGTAATTATAAATAATATTATTCAATTTATAAAAGAAAATCTGCTGAAATTAACTTAAACATCTTCTTTTCCTCATGAGAGGATGCAGAGTCTCAGATACTCTCCATAACAAAACAATTATGTAAATAGAAAGCACACTTACTGTGAGAATATTTTTCAGTTGAAATATTTTGTTGTACTGCTGTTGAAATTACCTGTATAATCTTTTTAAGTAAATAGTTTATAAGCTAAAAAATATGTTTAATCAGAAGAATATATTTGGTTGGACTTTGTGTAATTAGAACAATCCTGCTGAGTACAGAGAGAACCACCTTTCAGATACGGATAATATAACAGGCATATCCCTATGAATTAACTCAGATAGATATAAAATCTCTACTAAAAGAAATTTCAAATAATTTAAAAATTAGAAAATATTCTTCTATGTTAAAATTGTCCTTTAAAAAATCAACCTGACACACCCATGATGGGCAGACAGGGGAAATGGATAACTTCTCCAGGTTTATGTCTTAGGAAATGTCCATTCCCTCAGCTTATTTTTCTCAGGCTTTTCAGCAAAAGTTAGTTCTTGGTGGCTTATTTCTCTTGTGATCCAGTATCCACCTATGTTGTGGTAACTCTTAATTAAGGGGCATGTGTAATGGGAAACATTGTGTTTTGATACCTGAGAAGGACAGACTGAAGAGTGATGGTCAAAGTTGACATGCCCTGGGCCCGACCTCATAGTCTGAAACTAGAGAGCAAGGAACAACATATCTGGACAGCACAGATCAAGGTCCAGGAAAAAGTCTGCCTGTATACTTTCTAACTCATTGTATTGTTTTAAACTCAAATTAGGTGACTATTGCTAATAATCTGAATGTTAGTAATAAGCCAATTAGTTTTTACATTCCTCTAAATATTTCAATGTTAGGGTTTTATCCTGAGCTCTCAGACCTGGGCAATTTTATAAGTATTTCAGAATTCTTTTAGTCTGAATCTAATTTTTAATTAAGTCAAAGAAACTCTGAACTGAAATCAGAGTATCTGGTTTTAATGTAGTCTCTACAAACTAGTTGTGTAAACTTAAGCTAAGACACTTCACATTCTTGACACTAAATTTCCTTGCTAGTAAATAGATAGATTTTAAATCTTTTTTATTACAGTCTACAGCAATACATTTCATATCATGATCCTACATATGTAACTGAAACAAATGTTTTACAAAATAGTACTTCCTTTCACTGTGATACTGTCATCTATGTTATGCTATGGCATGGCCTGCCATTAAAAACTACTGGCCAGTGCTTGCTTTATTGATTACACTGTACACCTAATTAATCACAGCCTGCAGTCTGAAAATCAATTCTCCAGAGCTGGTCCACTATCTGTTTTATATGGCCTGTGAGCTAAAAATAGTTTTAATATTTTAAAGTTACTGGAAAAACAGAAAGGCAATATTTCATGATACTTAAAAGTTATATAATACTCAAATTTCAGTGTTCATAAAATTTTATTGAACATAGCTGAGCTTGTTCTTTTACATATTGTATGTAGCTACTTGCACGTTACAGTGGGAAGGTTGAGCACTATGACAGAGACTACATGGTTGCAAAGCCTGAAGTATTCATGTTTTGACCCATCTAAGAAATAGTTTGCCAACCCTTGTGCTAAAGCACACATAGTTCTTTCTGTCTTGAATATCCCAGGTTCTAACTCCTTCCTTCAGGTCTTACTGGGCTGAACTGGTACCAAAGAGAAGATGTATGATAGCAGAAATGAAATGATATGGAAAAGTATTGGTTCTTAGTTATTTAGGCATCAAATTTCTATTTAATTATGTACTTGAAAACAAGAATGAAAAGTGGCTAAACCAACAGGCAGTATTTGGTGGTAGCATAAAGATGACAAATCATTTATAGAATCTGTTTTTGTGAGTTCACGGGGTTTTTATCTTGTAGACCTTAAGCATTTCGGTTAAATGATGGGACCAGTAAAGGCTCCTAATACTTTTAGCAAGGATTAGGTTTGAACACAAAATGGTCAATTACATGGCATTGTATTGCTATGTGTTAAATTTACAATACAAGAGGTAGAGAAAATGAAGCCACTTTCATGTACTTCAAAATTGCCTTTCAACTATTCTTTTTTCTTTCATTGTTCAAATGTATAACATCCTTATTGAATTTGTATAATACAATCTTATCCTTTACTCTCCTTCTATTTAACCCTTGTTGTACACTACTGTTTCTAAATCATATATATACATATATGTGTGCATATATATATTTTATATATATGTATTTTTCTTTTTAGATGGAGTTTCGCTCTTGTTGCATGGACTGGAGTGCAGTGGTGTGATCTTGGCTCACTGTAACCTCTGCCTCCTGGGTGCAAGCGATTCTCCTGCCTCGGCCTCCTGAGCAGCTTGGACTACAGGCATGTGCCACCACATTGGCTAATTTTTGTATATTTTTTAGTAGAGATGGGGTTTTACCACGTTGGCAAGGCTGGTCTCAAATTCCTGGTCTCAAGTGGTCTGCCTGCCTTAGCCTCCCAAAGTGCTGGAATTACAGGTGTGAGAGCCACTGTACCCAACCCTAAATCATACTTTAATTTTGTCCCTTTCTGTTCAAATTTTTTTCAAGAATGACTAGAATCTAGGTTTCCTTTTTTCCTTTAGAATATGGGTATTTGGCAAAGTCGCTGCTCCTTTCTTTCTACCCTCCTTTGCATACATATGCTGTCTTACTTTTTTTTTTTTTTTTGAGACGGAATTTCTCTCTTGTTGCCCAAGCTGAAGTGCAATGGTGCGCTCTCAGCTCACCACCACCTCTGCCTACCAGGTTCAAGTGATTCTCCTGCCTCAGCCTCCTGAGTAGCTGGGATTATAAGGCATGCGACACCATGTCCAGCTAATTTTGTATTCTTAGTAGAGATGGGGTTTCTCCATGTTCGTCAGGCTCGTCTTGAACACATGACCTCAAGTGATCCACCCACCTCGGCCTCCCAAAGTGATGGGATTACAGTTGTGAGTCACCACACCTGGCTTAATGTAATTTTTAATAAGTCATGAACAAATATGAGTTTTTCTGGCTCTCTGATGTCTTTACTTCCCTTAACACCCGGTGTCTGCCAGGTTTAAACCTGATCAAGATGTCATCCACATTGGTTTGTGTGTGTGTGTACTGTATTTTTACTTTACCAAATTTTGTTTTAAGAATATAGTTGGAAACAAAGCAGTGTTGAGGTAAGTACCAGCTTTGTTGAATCTTGTCCATAACTAGCTGAATTTTTACACATAGGTATCTCCCATGTTCTCTCTAAATCCTCGCCACCTGGGGCCACAGACGCTTACGTTGCATTGTTATTGTTCTGCATGCATGCTTTCCATTACTCTGTTAAAACAGAAGGAAAACGTAAACAGTTCTCTAAAGTTTTCTTTAAATATGTAATGTAATATTACAAAATTTAAACAAATATATAATCTATTTTATATTCAAAAAGAATCAGAATTCAATTAAAAAATGTGGACTTTGCTTATAACAACATGAGGATGAGCAGAGGGCCATCAGCTACTAAATAAACTCAGGCTAGTATCTTGTAGTCTATTCGCATTTAGGAACTACAGTATGTCTATAATAAGTACATAGATTACTTGGAAAATTTAATCACTACAATACGACTGCTAAGCAATGTATTTCCTTTTTAAAAACTTCCCTATTTTTTCCCAAATTGTTTACATATTTCTCTAATGTGCATTAGTATCCCAGAAAGTATAATAATAAAAGCCAACATTAATTTCATGCTTAGCTTCTTGAAGATTCCATGTAGTTTATCATGAGTAGACATTAAAGTCAGCATGCAATTTTTCATAATGTAAAAATATTTCTCATCTCAAAAGAAGTTACATGTATGCCCTCCAAACCAAACTTGTTATTCAATGACATAAATTTAATGGAATATATAGATCTTTCATTGTATTACCTTGTATTTTAAGCACCCAAATGTCTTTTTGTCAAAACAATCCAAGCTCGTACCAGGTGCCTGAGAGTAATTCTAAATATGGCCTCTTTTTTTTTTTTTTTTTTTTTTGGTATTTTCCTGGGTCGCAGTTAAAAATTTATACAAATACACCAATTGTATTAGAACAAAAGAGAAAACAATTCCCTTTAAAAATTATCATGGAATATACAACACAGACCATATGTGGTCTTATTTTGTATAACAAAAGTATCTTCTAATCACCATATCAAAGTAGAAGATTGATGTCATATTAAGGGATAAAGTCATCTTATATTGATGAAAAATTACATGTATTCAGTTAGCTCTACAGCAGATGTACAGATACGCCATCTACAACTTTTGGGTGGTCATCACTTCTTTTTTTAAATTATTACTCTGTAAGATTTAGGGTACAAGTGCACAACGTGCAGGTTTGTTACATAGGTATACACGTGCCATGTTGGTTTGCTGCACCCATCAACCCGTCATTTACATTAGGTATTTCTCCTAAGGCTATCCCTCCCCCGGGATCTGTCGTTTCCTGACTTTCTAATGATCACCATTCTAACTGGCATAAGATGGTATCTCATTGTAGTTTTGATTTGCATTTCTCTGATGACCAGTGATGAGCATTTTTTTCATGTGTCTGTGGGATGCATAAATGTCTTCTTTTCAGAAGTGTCTGTTCATACCCTTTGCCCACTTTTTGATGGGATTTTTTTCTTGTAAATTTGTTTAAGTTCTTTGTAGATTCTGGATATTAGCCCTTTGTCAGATGGATAGATTGCAAAAATTTTCTCCCATTCTGTAGGTTGCCTGTTCACTCTGATAAGTTTCTTTTGCTGTGCAGAAGCTCTTTAGTTTAATTAGATCCCATTTGTCTATTTTGGCTTTTGTTGCCATTGCTTTTGGTGTTTTAGTCACGAAGTCCTTGCCCATGTCTATGTCCTGAATGGTTTATGCCCAGGTTTTCTTCTAGGGTTTTTATGGTGTTAGGTCTTACATTTTAAGTCTCCATCTTGAGTTAATTTAGGTATAAGGTGTAAGGGAGGGATTCAGTTTCAGCTTTCTACATATGGATAGTTTTCCCAGCACCATTTATTAAATAGGGAAACCTTTCCGCATTGCTTGTTTCTGTCAGATTTGTCAAAGATCAGATGGTTGTAGATGTGTGGTGTTATTTCTGACTCTGTTCTGTTCATGGGTCTATATATCTGTTTTGCTACCAGTATCATGCTGTTTTGGTTACTGTAGCCTTGTAGTATAGTTTGAAGTCAGGTAGCATGATGCCTCCAGCTTTGTCCTTTTTGCTTAGGATTGTCTTCGCTATGCAGGCTCTTTTTTGGTTCCATATGAAATTTAAAGTACTTTTTTTCCAATTCTATGAAGAAAGTCAGTGGTAGTTTGATGGTAATAGCATTGAATCTATGAATTACCTTGGACAGTATGGCCATTTTCATGATACTGATTCTTCCTGTCCATGAGCATGGAATGTTCCTCCATTTGTTTGTGTCCTCTTCTATTTCGTTGAGCAGTGGTTTCTAGTTCTCCTTAAAGAGGTCCTTCACATCCCTTGTAAGTTGGATTCCTAGGTATTTTATTATCTTCGCAGTAATTGTGAATGGGAGTTCACACATGATTTGGCTCTCTGTTTATCTCTTCTTGGTGTATAGGAATGCTTGTGATTTTTGCACATTGATACTTTGCTGAAGTTGCTTATCAGCTTAAGGAGATTTGGGGCTGAGACTCTGAGGTTTTCTAAGCATACAATTATGTCATCTGCAAACAGAGACAATTTGACTTCCTCTTTTTCTAACTGAATACCCTTTATTACTTTCTCTTGCCTGATCGCCCTGGCCAGAACTTCAAATACTATGTTGAATAGGAGTGGTGAGAGAGGGCATCCTTGTCTTGTGCCGGTTTTCAAAGGGAATGCTTCCAGTTTTTGCCCATTCAGTATGATATTGGCTGTGGGTTTGTCATAAATAGCTCTTATTATTTTGAGATACGTTCCATCAACACCTAGTTTATTGAGAATTTTTAGCATGAAAGGCTGCTGAATTTTGTCGAAGGCCTTTTCTGTATCTATTGAGATAATCATGTGGTTTTTGTCATTGGTTCTGTTTAGGTGATGGATTATGTTTACTGATTTGCATATGTTGAACCAGCCTTGCATCTCAGGGGTGAAGCTGACTTGACCATGGTGGATAAGCTTCTTGATGTGTTGCTGGATTTTTTTGCCAGTATTTTACTGAGGATTTTTTGCATTGATGTTCATCAGGAATATTGGTCTAAAATTCTCATTTTTTTGTTGTGTCTCTGCCAGGCTTTGGTATCACGTTGATGCTGGCTTCACAAAATGAGTTAAGGAGGACTCTCTCTTTTTCTATTGATTGGAATAGTTTCAGAAGGAAAGGTACCAGCGCCTCTTTGTACGTCTGGTAGAATTTGACTGTGAATCCATCTGGTCCTGGACTTTTTTTGTTGGTAGGCTATTAATTATTGCCTCAATTTCAGAACCTGTTATTGTCCTATTCAGAGATTCAACTTCTTCCTGGTTTAGTCTTGGGAGGGTGTATGTGTCCAGGAATTTACCCATTTCATCTAGATTTTCTAGTTTATTTGTGTAGAGGTGTTTATAGTATTCTCTGATGGAAGTTTGTATTTCTGTGGGATTGGTGGTGATATCTGCTTTATCATTTTCTATTGCATCTATTTGATTCTTCTCTCTTTTCTTCTTCATTGGTGTTGCTAGCAGTCTATCTACTTTGTTGATCTTTTCCAAAAACCAGCTCCTGGAATCATCGGTTTTTTTGAAGAGTTTTTTGTGTCTGTCTCCTTCAGTTCTGCTCTGATCTTAGTTATTTCTTGTCTTTCGCTAGCTTTTGAATTTGTCTGCTCTTGCTTCTCTAGTTGTTTTAATTGTGATGTTAGGGTGTAGATTTTAGATCTTTCCTGCTTTCTCTTGTGGGCATTTAGTGCTATATATTTCCCTCTACACGCTGCTTTAAATACGTCTCAGAGATTCTAGTACATTGTGTCTTTATTCTCACTGGTTTCAAAGAACATCTTTATGTGTGCCTTCATTTCGTTATTTACCCAGTAGTCATTCAGGTGCAGGTTTTTCAGTTTCCATGTAGTTGTGTGGTTTTGAGTGAGTTTTTTAGTCCTGAATTCTAATTTGATTGCACTGTGGTCTGATAGACAGTTTGTTGTGATTTCTGTTCCTTTTCATATGCTGAGGAGTGTTTTTACTTCTAATTATGTGGTCAATTTTAGAATAAGTGTGATGTGGTGCTCAGAAGAATGTATACTCTGTTGATTTGGGGTGGAGAGTTCTGTAGCTGTGTGTTAGGTCTGCTTGGTCCAGAGCCGAGTTAAAGTCCTTGATATCCTTGTTAATTCTCTGTCTAGTTGATCTGTCTAATATTGACAGTGGAGTGTTAAAGTTTTCCATTACTATTGTGTGGGAGTCTAAGTCTCTTTGTAAGTCTCTAAGGACTTGCTTTATGAATCTGGGTCCTCCTGTATTGGGTGCATATATATTTAGGATAGTTAGCTCTTCCTGTTGAATTGATCCCTTTACCATTATGTAATGGCCTTCTTTGTCTCTTTTGATCGTTGATGGTTTAAAGGCTGTTTTATCAGAGACTAGGATTGCAACCCTTGCTTTTTTTTTGCTTTCCATTTGCTTGGTAGATCTTCCTCCATCCCTTTATTTTGAGTCTATGTGTGTCTTTGCATGTTAGACGGGTCTCCTGAATATAGCACACCAATGGGTCTTGACTCCTTTTCCAATTTGCCAGCCTGTGTCTTTTAATTGGGGCATTTAGCCCACTTACATTTTAAGTTAATATTATTATGTGTGAATTTGATCCTGTCATTATGATGGTAGTTGGTTATTTTGCCCATTAGTTGTTGCAGTTTCTTCATAGCATCGATAGTCTTTACAATTTGGCATGTTTTCGCAGTGACTGGTACCAGTTGTTCCTTTCCATGTTTAGTGCTTCCTTCAGGAGCTCTTGTAAGGCATGCCTGGTGGTGACAAAATCTCTCAGCATGAGTTTGTCTGTAAAGGATTTTATTTCTCCTTCACTTATGAAGGTTAGTTTGGCTGGATATGTGATTCTGAGTTGAAAATTCTTTTCTTCAAGAATGCTGAATATTGGCCCCCACTCTTCTGGCTTCTAGGGTTTCTGCAGAGAGATCCACTGTTAGTCTGACGGGCTTCCCTTTGTGGGTAACCTGACCTTTCTCTCTGGCTGCTGTTAACATTTTTTACTTCATTTCAACCTTGGTAATCTGTCAATTATGTGTCTTGGGGTGGCTCTTCTTGAGGAGTATCTTTGTGGTGTTCTCTGTATTTCCTGAATTTGAATGTTGGCCTGTCTTGTTAGGTTGGGGAAGTTCTCCTGGATAATATCCCGAAGAGTGTTTTCTAACTTGGTTTCATTCTCCCTGTCACTTTCAGGTACACCAATCAAATGCAGATTTGGTCTTTTCACATAGTCCCACATTTCTTGGAGTCTTTATTCGTTTCTTTTCACTCTTTTTTCTCTAATCTTGTCTTCATGCTTTATTTCATTAATTTGATGTTCAAGCGCTGCTATCCTTTCTTCAACTTGATCAATTCAGCTATTGATACTTATGTATGCTTCATGAAGTTCTCATACTGTGGTTTTCAGGTGCATCAGGTCACTTAAGCTCTTCTCTACACTGGTTATTCTAGTTAGCCATTTGTCTAACCTTTTTTCAAGGTTTTTATCTTCCTTGCAATGGGTTAGAACATGCTCTTTTAGCTTGGAGAAGTTTGTTATTACCAACCTTCTTAAGCCTACTTCTGTCAACTCATCAAACTCATTCTCCATCCAGTTTTGTTCCCTTGCTGGTGCGGAGTTGTGTTCCTTTGGAGGAGCAGAGGCATTCTGGTGTTTGGAATTTTCAGCCTTTCTGCTCTGGTTTCTCCCCATCTTTGTGGTTTTATCTACCTTTAGTCTTTGATGTTGGTGACCTACAGATGGGGTTTTGGTGAGGATGTCCTTTCTGTTAATGTTGATGCTATTCCTTTCTGTTTGTTAGTTTTCCTTTTAACGGTCAGGTCCCTCAGCTGCAGGTCTACTGGAGTTTGCTGAAGGTCCACTTCAGACCCTGTTTGCCTGGGAATCACGAGCAGAGGCTGCAGAACAGCAAATACTGCTGCCTGATCCTTCCTCTGGAAGTTTCGTCCCAAAGGGGCACCCACCTGTATGAGGTATCTGTCGGCCCCTACTGGGACGTGTCTCCCAGTCAGGCTGCATGGGGGTCAGGGACCCACTTGAGGCAGTCTGTCCATTATTGGAGCTCAAATGCCCTGCTGAAGGAACCACTACTCTCTTCAGTGCTGTCAGGCAGGGATGTTTAAGTCTGCAGGAGCTGTCTGCTGCCTTTTGTTCAGATATGCTCTGCCCCCAGAGGTGGAATCTACAGAGGCAGTAGGCTTTGCTGACCTGCGGTGGGCTCCACCCAGTTCAAGCTTTCCTGCCACTTTGTTTACAGTGTGAGCATATAACTGCCTACTCAAGCCTCAGCAGTGGCAGACGCCCCTCCCCCTGCCAAGTCCCAGCATCCCAGGTCTATCTCAGACTGCTGTGCTAGCATCGAGTAAGGATCCATGGGCATGAGACCTGCCAAGCCAGGCACAGGAGGGAAACTCCTGGTCTACCGGTTGCGAAGACTGTTGGAAAAGCACAATATTTGGGCAGGAGTGTACCGTCCCTCCAGGTACAGTCACTCACAGCTTCCCTTGGCTGGGAAAGGGAATTCTCCAGACCCCTTGTGCTTCCCAGGTGAGGTGACGCCCTGCCCGGGTTCAGCTCACCCTCTGTGGGCTGCACCCACTGTCCAACCAGTCCCAGTGAGATGAACCAGGTACCTCACTTGGAAATGCAGAAATCACCTGTCTTCTAAGTCGATCTTGCTGGGACCTGTAGACTGAAGCTGTTCCCATTTGGCCCACTTGAAAGTGATCCATAACCATTCTTCTTGACAAATCATATCTTCTTTGGGTTAACCATCTTAATTATATAAAAGGAAATTTCCATATTGAAATACTAAACTGTGCAGTTCTAAATGTTTGTTTATGACAAAAGAGTATCATTTCTCTATGTGGAGGTTGTTTTCTTGGTAGAATTTAACTGTAATGAAAAAAGTCTTTGTCAACTTCTACATTTAGTAAACATTTGGATTACATTTGGGGGCTATTTAATTTCTATTTATTTGTAAGAAAAAAATAATTTGGACAAGTTCTCAGAACACCAGGTTAAGTCAAAAGGAGGATTCTTTGAACACAGAATCAAGTAATAACTGAATTAGAATATCCTTGATGTAAATTGAATAAAAATAATGAACACAGAAAATTCCATTTACACTTCCCTCAACCCATGTCTATTCCTAGCCTGTAATTTATCCTTCTAAGTTTAGAAGTTGTCCTTGCTCTGCTCCAAAGCAAACTTCTCTATTTCTTCTGAGTCCTTTCTTAACTCAAGACAGCTTTTCTGCATTATTTCTCTTACCTCTATCAATCTTCATTTTTACATCTCCAATGGTTCTTTTTCCTCTATGTCCTAACAAACATAGCTTTCCCTTACGTGAATAAAATCTTCAACAGTTAGACAAATCTCCACCAATTTTCCTCTTTTGTTTCATTGTCAGATTTCTCCAATGAATGGTCTATGTTTACTCAGTTTGTTTTTCAAACATTTTACACCCTACAGTTCTATGTCTGTTTCCACTACTCTTCTGAGATCTGTCTCCAAATAAAAGATTCTAATGACATCATGTGGTCTGTTCTTAATCTTCCTTCTATTGACTACTCTATAATATTGACCACTTCCACATAGTAAGAGGCAATGTGCATCCCTCATATTTACTGTACTAGTTAGAATATTCAGTAACATGTTAAAGTAATGAGAGAGAAAACTCTTGCCCAATCTTACTTGGTCTTTTACTGTCAAATATGTCTTAAGTTGTTTTATCCTAGATACCAATTTTAGTTCAGTTTTTTTCACTTCAGGTCCTATTTTTCTGAAATTTTATTATGACTAGGTATTGAATATTAACAGATGCTTTTTCTCCATCGACTACAAATGAGAAAACAATGTTTAATATACAGATAACCTCCAACTTCTGATGGTTCCACTTATGTTACTTTTTATGTAGAAAGAGTTTATGGGGATGTAACCCCATCATAAGTTGAGGAGCATCTGAATATTCACACAGAAACCATTTCTTGCTCTCCTTTTTTCAATTGTATGTGTCCATGTTTCCATCCGGTATCATTAACCCTCTGCTTGAAAACCGTTTTCTTAACACTGTTACAATACAGATCTGCTGGCCATAAATTTCCTCAGCTTTTCTTGTCTGAAAAAGTCTTTATCTGGCCTTCATTTTTGAAGAATATTTTCACTGAATTAAGAATAACAGGTTGGCAGTCTATCCTTTTAGCACTTTAAAGATGTTCCATTATCTTCTGGCTTGCATAATTTCTGTCTATTTTTGCAAGTGATGTGATTTTTCTTCTGACAGAATTTTTAAAACTTAAAATTTAAATGATCATACATTAAAATGGAATTTGTTACTTGTTTTCCTATATAAAAATATATTTACTAAAAAAAGACTGGAAATGAATATACAAAATGATATAGATTTTGTATATTGTATTTTGTAGATACAGAGGCAAGATTACAGATAAAATTTGGGTCAGTTTTCAAGATTTTATGCAGCAGAGCTACACTGTTTTTGTTGTTGTTGTTGTTGTTGTTGGCAATGTTGGTGTTATTTTTAATAGAATTCGTTTAATTCTAAGTTTGTATATTTTTTCTAATATCTTACTGTGGTACAGTACATAAAAAATAAAACTTACCATATTAGTCATGTTTAAGTGTACAAGGCAGAGTTATTAAATTCAGTCATAATGTACAACTATCACCATCATCCATCTCCATAACTCTTATTTTGTAAAATTGAAACTTTACACTCATTAAACAGTAACTGCCCATTCCCCACTCTCTGCAGCCCCTGGCCACCACTATTTTATTTTCTGTCTCTATGATTTTTGACTACTCTATGTTCCTCATATAAACACGATCACTCATCATTTGCCTTTTTGTGACTGGTTTATTTCACTTAGCTTAATGTTCTCAAGGGTCATTCATGTTGCATTATATGCCCGAATTCTCTTTAAGAGTGAATAATATTCGCCTGCATGTGTACCACATTTTTCTTACCCATTTTTCCATCAGTGGGTGCCCAGGTTGTTTCAATGTTTTAGCTGTTTTGAATAAGGCTGCAATGAAAATATGTGTACACAAATATGTCTTTGAGACCAGGCTTTCAATTCCTTTGGGTATATACCCAGAAGTCAAATTGCTAGTGACATGGTAATTGTTTTAATTTTTTAGGAACCACCATACTGGTTTGCACATCAGCTGTACCATTTAAAATCCCACCAACAGTTCACAGTGTTTAAGTTATTCCACAACCTTGCCAACATTTGTTATTGTTATTTTTCTTGTTCTTCTTTTTTTTAATAGTACCCATCCTAATGGTGTGAGGTGACATCTCACTCTGGATTTGTTTTGCATTTCCCTAATGACTAGTGATGCTGAGTATCTTTTCATGTGCTCATTCACCATTTGTATGTACTTTTTTGAAAAAAACATCTATTCAAGTCTTTTGTGCTTCTTTGAGTTGTTTTTTTGTTGTTGAGTTTTAGGAGATTTTTATATATTCTGGATATAAATCCCTTATTAGATGAAATTATTTGCAAACATTTTTCCCTTTCTGTGGAGTGCCTTTTTACCCTGTTGATATTGTATTTTGACCAACAAAAGTCTAAAATTATTATGACATCTAATTTGTCTATTTTTGCTTTTGTTTTCTGTGCCATTGGTGTCCATATCCAAGATATCATTGACAAATCCAATGCCCTGATGTTTTTCTCCTTCGAGTATTTTTATTCATTAAAAAATTTACAGATAAAATGGTATATTTTGTAAATATCATTTTTGGAAGTATATACATATTGTGGAAAACCTAAATCTAGCTAATTAACATATGCATTGCCTTCAACAGTTATTTCTGTGGTAAGAACACTTTACTTCCACCCTCATAGTATTTTTCAAAAATATAATACAGTTGACGCTTGAAAGACACAGCTTTAAACTGCCTGTGTCCACTTATATATGGATTTTCTTCCATCTTTGCCACTCAAGAGACAGGAAGACCAACCCCTCTTCTTTCTTCTCCTACACAGCCTACTCAACGTAAAGACAATGAGGATGAAGACCTTTATGGTGATCTACTTCCACTTAATGGATAGTAAACATATTTTCTCTTTCTTATAATCTCCTTAATAACATTTTCTCTTTAGCTTATTCTTAACAATACAGTACCTATTAACATATAAAATGTGTTAATTTACTTTATATTATCAATAAGGCTTCTTGTCAATAGAAGGCTATTAGTAGTTGAGTTTTGGGGAATTAAAAAGTTATATGGTATTGTCAACTGCACAAATGGTCAGCACCCCAAACGCAGAGTTGTTCATGGGATAACTGTTTATTTTAACAATAGTAACCATGTTGTACTATAGATTTCTTGAAATTATTCCTCTTCTCTAACTGAAATTTTGTATCCATTGATCAGTATCTCCCTAACTCCCATAACCAACCACCCTAGGCCCTGGTAACCAACATTCCACTCTCTATTCCTATGAGTCTAACTTTTTATATTCCACACGAGTGAGATGATGCAATATTTGTCTTTCTCTGCCTGGCTTACTTCATTTAACATAATGTACTCCAGGTTCTTCCATGCTGTTGCAAAGGAAAATATTTCCTTCTTTACGTTGACTAGTATTCCATTGTGTATATATAATATATTTTCTTTATCCATTTATCTGTTGATGGACACTTAAACTGAGTACATATCTTGGCTACTGTGAACAATGCTGCAATAAACATGAGAATGTAGATATCTCTTTGACATACTAATTCGATTTCCTTTGGATATATACCCAGTAGAAAAACTGCTAGATCATATGGTAGTTCTGTTTTTAGGTTTTTGAAGAACCTCCATTCCGTTTTCCATAATGACTATACTAATTCACATTCCCATCAACAGTGAGCAAGTGCTCCCTTTTCTCCACATCCTCGCTAACACTTTTTATCTTTTTGACAAAATTTATATTTAAAAAGGAAGATGACATCTTATTGTGATTTTAAATTGTATTTTCTGATTAGTGATGTTGAACATTACTTACTTGTATTTCTTCTTTTGAGAAATGTCTATTCAGTTCTCCTACCCATTTTTAAATCAAGTTATTTGTTTGCTGGTTTAGTTAAAGTTACTTATATATTTTGGATATTAGCCACTTGTTAGTTGTATAGCTTGCAAATATTTTCTTCTACTCTGTAGATTACTTCTTCACTGTTGTTTGTTTTCTTTGCTGTGCAGAAGTTTTTTAGTTTGATGTAATCCCATTTGTCTGTTTTTGCTTTTGTTGTCCGTGTTTTTAGAGTCACTGCAAAAATCTTTGCTTGGACCAATGTCATGGAGATGTCTCACTATGTTTTCTTCTAGTAGTTTCATAGTTGTAGGTCTTACATTTAAGTTTTTAATCCATTTTCAGTTGATTTTTATGTGTGATGTAAAATGAGGGTCTCATTTTATTTTCTAAACATGGATATTGAATTTTCCCAACACTATTTATTGAAGAGTCTGTCCTACCTCCACTGTGTTTTAGACACCTTTGTTAAAAATCAGTTAGTTGTAAATGTGTGGATTTATTTCTGAGCTATCTTTCTATCCTATTGGTAGATATGTCTATTTTTATGTCAGTACAATGCTGTTTGGGTTACTATAGCTTTGTACTATATTTTGCAGTCAGCCAGTGTGATGCCTCAAACGTGTTTTTGTTTGTTTGTTTGTTTGTTTTTTTACTCAAGATTACTTTGGCTATTTGGGGTCTTCTGTGGTTCCAGACATATTTTAGAATTGTTTTTTCTACTTTTTCTACTTTTGTGAAGAATGTCATTGGTATTTTGATAGGGATTGCATTTAATTTTTAGATCACTTTGTGTAGTTTGAATACTATTAACCTTTCAACCCATGATCACATGGGTTTTCATTATTTGTGTCTTCTGCAATTTCTTTCATTTATGTTTTATAATTTTCAGTGTAGAGAGCTTCCTTGTTTAAACACATTCCTAAGCATTTTACTTTTCATAGCGACTGCAAATGTTATTGATTTGATTTTTTTCTCAAATAATTTGCTGTTAATGTATAGAAACACTACTGATTTTTTTAAAAATATTGATTTGTGTCCTGCAACTTAACTAAATGTATTTATTAGTTCTAATAGTTTTTGGAGGATTCTTTAGGGTTTTCTACATGTAAGATCATGTCATCTGCAAAGAGACAATTTAACATTGTTTTTTTCCTCATTTGGATGCATTTTATTTCTTTCTCTTGCCTGACTGCTCTGTCCAGGACTTCTACTATGTTGAACAGAAGTGAAGAGAGTGAGTTTACTTGTTCTGTCTCAGATCTTAGAGGAAAAACTTTCAAATTGTCCCCATTGAATATGATGTTAGTTATGAGTTTGTCAAAATGCCCATTACTGTGTTGAGGTATATTCCTTCTGAACTTGTTGAGACTTTTTATCATGCAAAAACATTGAATTTGGTCAGATGCTTTTTCTTCATCTATTCAAACGATCATATGTTTTTTGTCTTTCATTATGTTGTTGTGATGTATCACATTTATTGATTAACGTACGTTGAACTATTCTTGCATCCCTAGGATGAATCTCACTTGATCACGGTGAATGATCTTTTAAATGTGCTGTTAAAATGGGCTTGCTAGTATTTTGTTGCAGATTTTTGCATCTATGTTCATCAGGGATATTGTATTACAGTTTTCTTTTTTGATAATATCTTTGGCTTTGGTATCAAGGAAATGTTGGGCTTGTAATATGTGTTTGGAAATATTACCTCCTCTGCAATTTTTAAAAAGGGTTTGAGATTAGCATAAATACTTTAATTGTTTAATAGAACTCATCAGTGAAGCCATCAGATCCGGGGCTTTTCTTTGATAGATGTTTTATTACTAATTTGATGCCTACTCATTATTGAGCTGTTCAGATTTTCTATTTCTTCATGATTCAATCTTGGTAGACTGTATGTATCTAGATTTTTTTTTGTCATTTCTTCTAGGGTATCCAATTTGTTGGCATATAGTTATTCATAAGAGTCTCTTGTTGTCCTTTGTATTTCTGTATTATCGGTTGTAATATCTCCTTTTTCATTTATGATTTTGAGTCTTCTCTTTTTTCTTAGTCTAGCTAATGGTTTGTCAATTTTGTTTTTCTTTTCAAAAAAACAACTGTTAGTTTTGTCAGTCTTTCCTATTGTTGTTCTAGTCTCTATTTCATTTATTTCTGCTCTGGTCTTTATTATTTCCTTCCTTCTACTACCTTTGAGCTTTGTTTTCTCTTGTTTTTCTAGTTCTTTGAGGTGCACTGTAGGTTGTGTGAGATCTTTCTTCTTTCTTGATGTGGGCATTTATTACTATAAAATTTCCCCTGAGATCTGCTTTTGCTGTACCACATAGGTGTTAGTATGTTGTTTCCATTTTTGTTTGTCCAAGAAATCTTAAAATTTCTCTTTTATTATCTTCATTGACACATTAGTTGTTTAGAAGCATGCTGTTTAATTTGTATGTATTTGTGATTTTTCTGAAGTTGTTCCTCCTGTTTTCAATTTCTACTTTTATTCCTTTATGGTCAGAAAAGATACCTGATACAATTTCAGTCTTCCTAAATATGTTAAGACTTATTTTGTGATACATGGTCTATTCTGGAGAATGCTCCATGTGGATTGAAGAAGAAAGTGTATTCTGTAGCTACTGGATAGAAATGGTTTTATATGTCGGTTAGGTCCTTTTGGTCTAGAGTATAGTTTAAGTCCAATGTTTCCTTACTGATTTTCTGTCTGGATGATCTGTCCATTGCTAAGTCAGCTGATAAAGTCTGCTACAGTTATTGGATTGCAGTCTATCTTTTCTGGCTGTGTTGTTAGTGAAGGGTCCAACTACATTCTTTTGCACGTGGATATCCACTTTTCCCATTTGTTGAAAAGACTGCCTTTTCACCAGGGAATGATAATGGCACTCTTGTCAAAAATAATTTGACTGTATACAGGAGACCTTATTTATGGGCTAGAGATTGTATTCCATTGGCTTACATGTCAGTTTCATTCCACTCTACACTGTTTTGATTACTGTAGCTTTGTTGCAAGTTTTGAAATTAGGATGTATGCCCCTCTCAGCTTTGCTCTTCGTTTTCAGGATTATTTTGGTTATTCAGGGTTCCTTAAGTTTGCAAATGAATTTTATGATTGATTTTTCTATTTCTGCAGAACACATTATTGGGACTTTTATAGAAATTGCAATTAATCTATAAATTGCTCTGGGTAGGATTGACATAAACTCTTCCAACCCATGAACGTGGAATAGCTTGCTAATTATTTCTGCCTTTAATGTCTTTCAGCAGTGGTTTGTAGTTTTCGTTGTACAAATCTTACCAGTATTTGTGTAAAGTTTTATCAGTGTTGTCACATGCAATGATTTATGTATTGCCACCACAATCAATACACAATAGCTCCACTGACTGACGGAATCCTTGGAGGTCTTACCTCACCCATAACTTCTGGCCACCACTAATCATTTTCGTCAGTATAGTTTTGTTGTTTTGAGATTTCCCCCAAAAAGGAAATATACAATATATCTTTTTGAAAAAAGTTTTCTTACTCACAAGAAAACTCATTGTAATAATGTCTTTGAATTCATCTACATAAGTCAGGTTTATAAGTTTGGTCCTTTGTTTCTGCTCAGTAGCATTTCTGTGTTTAAATCATGGTTTGTTTATTCATGAAGGACATTTGTGTTTTTCCATCTTTTGACTATCACAACCATAACTGAGGTCAACATTGATTTACAGGTTTTTGTGTGAACATAAGTTTTCATTTCTCCAGGGAAAACACCCAGAAATGGGATTACTTGGTGATATAATTAAGAGTTTGTTTAACTAAATAAGAACCTTCCAAACTATTTTCCTCTGTGGCTACTATTTTGCATTCTCAAAGTCATGGATGACAACCAGGGATGAGATACCAGCTGCTGCATATTCTTGGCGGCACTTGGAAATGTCAGTGATTTTTATTTTAGCAATTCTCATATATTTGTAGAGGTATATAATGTTGGTTTTAATCTGCATTTACCTGATGGCTAATGATGTTGGCCATCTTTCTATGTGCTCATTTGGCATTTAATATAATCACTGGTGAAGTGTCTTTTCAAGTCACTGTTAAGTGAATTAGCTGTTTGCCTCTTGTTAATAAGAGCTTTTTGAAATTTTGCTGTTTAACCCTGGTTTTAAACAGTTTACTTATGTTCCATGGTAATTTCTATATGTGTTAACCCTGCTCAAGGTTAGCTGAATTTCTTGGATATTAGGATTTATAGTTTTCAAAATATTTGGATATTATTTTCCACTCTTAATCCCTTTTTCTTGAAGTCCAAGTCCATGTATATTAAACTGCTTGATTTATGTAATAAGTTTCCAGGGCTCTGGTCTCCATTTCTTTTGTCACCTTTTCTCTGCTTCAGTTTGGAAACATACTATTCTACATCTACGAGTTCATGGTTATTTCTTAATCAGTATAAAATATTTGGCTCAAGTCATCAAATGAATTTTCATTTTAGGCCTTTGTTTTTCATTTTCCAGAGTTCCATTTCTTTCTCTTTTACATTGTCCAATTCGCTTCACATTCATATTTTAGTTTATTATTATTATTTTGAGATGGAATCTTGCTCTGTTGCCAGGCTGGAGTGCAGTGGTACAATCTTGACTCACTGCAACCTCCACCTCTAGGGTTCCTGTGATTCTCCTGCCTCAGCCTCCCCAATAACTGGGACTACAGATATACTCCACCACGCCCAGCTAATTGTTGTATTTTTAGTAGAGACGGGGCTTCACCATGTTGGCCAGGCTGGTCTCAAACTCCTGACCTCAGGTGATCCACCCGCCTCAGCCTCCTAAAGTGCTGGAATTATAGGCATGAGCCATGGCACCTGACCCATATTTTACTTTACATACTTAAACATCTTTATAGTAGCTGACAATCCTTGCCTTTTAAACCCCTTATCCCTGTCATTTCCCAGAAAGTTTTACAATTGACTTTCCTTTCAGTAGTGTGCTTCATTTTACTGTGTTATCTCATGTCTAGTAATTATGTTTGGATGCTGGGTATTATGAGTATTACATTAAGTGTTTGCATTTTGCTGTATTCCTTTAAAATGTGTTGGGCTTCGTTCTCACAATTGAGTTACTGGTGAAACAATTTGACCATTTGAGGCTTGTTTTGAAGATATTTTTAGATTAGATTTAGACTTGAATGGTTCTAGAAAATGCTTGACTCTAGAAATAATTTAACTCTACTATTAATGTGCCACTCTTCTGGACTCTCTACTCTCTGTCCCAGGAAATCCATTAGGATTAGCCACTCTGGCTGTGTAGAGAAAAACAACACTTTCCCCTCTGTGAGCTCTAGAAATTTTTTGCTCAAGGTCTATGGTCATATTTCACCCAGTCTTGTGGAATTTTGCCCTTTATATGTGCAGCTTAAACAATTCAAATTTCAAGGGGCCTATAGGCAGATTTCTCAAGCTATTTTACTGTGGTGCTTCCTCTTCTACAAAACTCTGCTCCATAACTTCCTGAACTCTGATCACTGTCTCCTCAACTCAGCAGGAGTTCTGTGATTTACTGGAAATTCCCTTTCCTGCACTACAATCCAGAAAGTGCCTCCAGGCAAATCAGAGAAATTAAAGAGCCCAACTCAATTATTTCTGTTCTCTCAGGGATCACAGTTATCTGAGGCCTATTGTTCAATGTATAACAACTTCTTATTCATATATTTTGTTCAATTTTCTACTAATTATAATTGGGAAATATTAAGTCTACTTCCTGTTATACCATCATAAGAAAAAGAAGAAATCAAAGTCTTTTAGAGTTTTCTTTCAAAACACTATGTCACTGTCTCTTTTTCCCTGTTCCTGTCAATATCCTATATAGAGCCTTATATTCAATCAAGACTACTAATGAAGCTTTAACCTTGGCTAAAGACTGCCTTTGTTATTTCATGGGTTTCAGTTTGATTTCCCCATCTCTGAAAGCACCAAGAACGGAGGACAGGATCTTATGTGTTTAAAGTAAAATCCTTAATTGTATACAAAATACTATGTAACAGATATTAAAGATATTCATATCTTCATACTGCATTATAATTTCTATGTGAAGGCAATCTAGCCATCAATTGTTAAAGCACTGATTGTCAATGTTGAGTAAGCTGATGCAGCTAATCAACTGGCCATCTTTTTCCATCTTGATGACCATCCAAATATTCTATATTTTAAATATCATTCCTGAAATAACATTTATTTGGTTGAAGTTATGTTATAACACAAAATCTTGACCATTTGACAACCCAAATAACTTACACACCTAAAAAATTTTAGTGGCTTTTTGAAAGTTATGAGATCTTTTGAGAAAATATCATTTAACTATATTTGTAAAAATTCAAATAATTATCTGTTCATATGCCAATAAGTATCTCTAAAGAATAATTATAATACGTTTTTAAAAACTGCTAATAAAATGTTTTATTTTTAGGGTAAAAATGATTGATTTCAGATTGGTAAGTTTTTGTGAGATTTAGCACAATAGGTGAATTATTTTTCCACTAATGTGAAAATAGAATCTAAAATTTACAAAAACTTTAAATGTTACACAAAACATCACTGGTGTATGTCTGTAAAATTTTTTTAAAGTGTTAGCGACCATTTTCTTTAAACAAGATAACTAATAACAACTCTAGGAACTACAGCTGCTCACTGCTAGTTAGGCAGAAATTATGCAAATAACTGAAAATGATACCTGTCAGTTAACAAAATTGATGAAAACTAGTTATCAAAAATAGGAAGATAAATGCTTTCTGCAGTCAATGTAGTTCATTATTAAACAACACAGTAATAAGGTTTAGATGGCCAGGAAATTTTACCAGTTAAGTCTGGTGCTGAGCTAAAAATAAAATGAAATTTATTTCAAAACAAAGGTTTCAAGAACAGGTATTCAGGACAGCAGATATTAAACAAAATGGAGAAAAATAACTTCCTATGGCCATTTATTAAGGAAAAGCTTGTGCTTAACATGGAAAGGAACTACAGATGCTGCTTGACTTACAATGGGGTTATGTACTGATAAGCCCACTGTAAGTTGAACATATTTTAAGTCAAAAATGCATTTAATATAGCTAACCTGCTGAATATCATAGCTTAGGCTAGACTACCTGAGACATGCTCAGAACACTTATATTAACCTATTTGTGGGCAAAATCATCTAACACAAAGCCTACTTTATAGTAACATGTTGAATTTCTCATGTAATTTATTGAATGCTGTACTAAAGTACAGTTTCCACTGAATACATACTGCTTTTGCACCATCATAAAAATTTTAAAAAATATCAAATTATCGTAAGTCAAGGACTGTCTATACAGGTATCATATGAGATTTACAAGTTACATCATCATATAATAGTCACAGCCAATTAAATGAAAAATAAACACCAACATTATCAACAGTATCTAAATTTAATTTTTCTGTTAATGATGTTATTACTTCTTATTCTAGGAATGGGGTTGACAAACTGTGGTCTATGGGTTAAACCTATTCTGCCAGTGTTTTTTTTTTTTTATGGCCAGTAAATTAAGAACAGATTTTATAGTTTTTAAGGATCATAAAAATAAAACAACACAAAAACCAAAAAATATGGCCAGGCGCGGTGGCTCATGCCTGTAATCCCAGCACTTAGGGAGGCCAAGGCGGGTGGATCACGAGGTAAGGAGTTCGAGACCAGCCTGACCAACGTGATGAAACTGTCTCTACTAAAAATACAAAAAGTAACCAGGCATGGTGGCATATGCCTGTAATCCCAGCTACTCAGGAGGCTGAGGCAGGAGAATCGCTTGAATGCAGGAGGTGGAGGTTGCAGTGAGCCGAGATCGTGCCATTGCACTCCAGCCTGGTGACAGAGCGAGATGTTGTCTCAAACAAAACAACAACAACAACAAAAATGACAAAGACTATGTGGCTAATAATACCAAACCTTTGAAGAAAAAGTTTGCAAAATCTTATTTTACAGTACTTCCAATTCATGAAACATTAGGAAAACAAAGTAAAATGTAAAATTCTATACAATAAAAATTTATATTATATGTAACGTTCATTACAAATAAAACTAATAAATATTAAAATCTTTTGTAAAAGTGAGTCGAAATTCCATTTTGGAGAGACATAAAACATATGAATGCACAGTCTTTCAAATTTCCTGTATGAGTTAACTCATGTTAGGTTGTGAAAAATCTATTCACTCAAGTAAGAAAAAAATTGGAGCATTTTCTTTTTATATGTCAGACTTCATTCAATTTATTTTTATTAATCAGATCTGTATGATATTACCAATCTTTGTTTGCACAGGGACAAATGGCCCAACAGGATATAGAAAGTTGGAGTCTGTCACATTTTAAAAAGTAGGAAATAAACTTTTTTTAAGAATGATTTTCAAATAGTTTACCACTTATATACAACTTCTTCCAAAGTATTTTTTTCATTAGATTATTGAACACAGCTAAGTTTCCTTTCCATTTTCTTCATGTCATACCATCATGTTGTATATTTTAAGCTCAAATTTGTGTAAAAATGGAAACTGTAACCACATGAAGTATGTTTTAAATATCTCAAATAGTGAACATAACCATAGAAGTCATTTACATTGCTGCTCTTAACTAATGCAAATTTTAATAAATTTTGTGATCAAAGTTAGTTAGTTGACTATTTTATCTTGTTACCTCCCAGAAGTGATACAGAAATTAATTATTTATAAAATATTTTAAACAGATTTCAAAATACCAATAGAATTAGCAAAACTAAAAGGGAAAATTCAGAACAGTTAGCATCCAAAAACCCATTTTTCCACAAACAGTATTTAATGACAATTTGACCTATAGGAACATGCCTCATATAAAAATGCTAACAACTTAAACTTACCCACTTTACTACTATAATGCTATAAAACTGCCATGCTCTTTAACAGAATTTGCCTATCTATGATTTTTCTGTGTAATACTCTATCCACTTCCTTTCTCTCACACACTTTTTAAAAGAGACATTGATGGCAGCAGTGGCCCATCTGGAGTGGCCACTACAAAGACAACAGTTGCAGTGGGGGAGGCATGGCCAGGGCTGTGGGCTCATGGAGTAGGTGGTGGCCAGAACAGGTGGGAGCTCCACCCCTTATCAAGTTGGCAGGGCAGGAGCCCCAGGCTCCCGGGTGCAACTGCAGCTGCCCACCCATGGCTCCAGACCCTGGCATCCCTGCACTCTTGGGGGCACAGGAAGCCCTTGCCCCCACAGGCTTGAAAGTGTTTGCTCCCAGTGCCTGGGCTCCCCCAACTCCTGGCACCTACTCCTGGGCAGAGCAAAGTTGTAGCCACACTCAGGCATTGTCACAACCTAGCTGGGTGTGCACATGCTTGGGTGGTGCTGACATGCCAGCCTCATCACCCTGGCCCCCTCCAGACATTGGGTGCTGAAGAGCACAGGAGGGAGGCTGAGAGGGTGCTGAGGGTGGCTTAGCGTGAGCCTGCAGGTGCCCCTCGGCATGAACAGCCTGGGTGCTATGGATATCATGTTGATGGCAGTAGGAAGAAGAAAGGCTCCTGGGCAGAAAGGGGTGGGACCCCTGTGAAGCTCCACCTTCAAGCCTGGGATGGCCTGAAGCCTGGGAACCAGTCTCTCAGTTCTGGGTATAGTCTGCAGCCCAGAGTGAGAACTTATGGTGATTTTTCCAGGCCTATCTATGGCCTCCCAAAGACCAATGAGCATGTGCTTCCTCCCTTCTGAGCCCATAAAGACCCCGGAACCAGTCAGACTCACACAGACATCATGACTACCAGCTGCAGAAAGAAACTATCCACTTTGGGTCTCCTCGACTTGTCGGGATGACCTACCAACAGAAAGGAGCTTTCTACTCTGGGTCTGCTCTCTGATGAGAGCTGGACATTCATAGGGACGACCTGCCTGTGCATAGGAGGAACCTATTGCAGGTCTCCTCTCTGCTGAGAGCTGCACACTTATCAGGACAACGTGACTGCATATAGGAGCTACCCACTCTGGGTCTCCTCTCTGCTGAGGGTTGCATTTGTCAGGACTATTTGCCTGTGGAAAGGAGCTACTCACTCCAGGTATCCTCTCCACTGAGAGCTGGACACTCACTGGGATGACCTGCCTGCAGAAAGAAGCTACCCACTTTGGGTCTCCCAAGAGTTGTTCAGTTGCTCAATGAAGCTCCTCTTCATCTTGCTCACCCTCTAGTTGTCCAGGTACCTCATTCTTCCTAAACATGGGTCAAGAACTTGGGACTCACCAAATGGTGGGACTGAAAAGCTGTAACACAAACAGGGCTGAAGCAACCATCCTATCCCCGCTCACCACACTGAGGGTGACGAGGAGAGAACAGTTGCAACACTCAGGGAGCCCAGACCTAGGGAGTCCCTATGTCTGGGCTGTGACACCCTTTCTGGGGCTCTGCAGTTTCTGGTGTCTCCAAGCTTCCAGGTGCCATCATCTTGCCCTCATCCAGACATGGTGCCTGCAGTGGAAGCTGCTTGTGATGCATCTGATCTAGCTGCAGGCCTGCCTAAAGCCAGCTCCTATGCCAGTGCCTAGAGCTTCTCACCCCACCGCAGCAGTCAGTGTGCCGGAACCTGCGCTTGCCCGCTCATGCACCCATCACTGTTCCATGCCTGGCTCGCAAGGGATCTAGGCCAGTAGCAGGAGCCGAGTGCAGCATGTCAAGCCAAGTGGGCGGAATGAGCCCAGCAGGCCTGAACAAAACTCAGGGAAAGGTGCCACTAGCCACAGAGGTTTCTGGCTGGCAAAGTGATACCCCAAGGATCCCGTGACAATATCACATTATAATTCAATATGGAAAGAATGAAAGTGATGATTCACAACAGTCCATATTTATTCCAAAATTAGTGACTAGATATAACCATTCAGTGGGGAAAAAAATAAGTAACGTTTTAGAGTTTGGTAATGGTACTCTATACCTTTTATCCCTGAGAGCCAAGCAAGATGAGGTCAATTCATTAAATAATAAATTTGATAACCTAATATTACTGTTAAACAAAATCACATTTTATTTTTAATTTTAATTTTAGCTTTCATAAGCAACAGGTAAAACTTTAGTAACAGAAACTAATCTTATTGTATTATTCCCATTAAATTGTTATTTATATAATACTTCTCTTTGGAGAAATAATCTTCAAACTAATTTTATACTTAAAAAATTAAATATTTTAATGTAACTAACAATAAAAAGGAGAATATTTCTAAGAATCCAGTTCATAGATTTATTCTTACCAATTTGAAATTTTGGATATAACAATGAGATATATTTGCTGTATCAACTTTAAGTGCTTTTAAATTTAGATAACAGAATTTGAACTAAAAATAGTACTGCAGAAGTTATTATAAAGATAGTTAAACTGTCTTTATCTTGAAAAAAGTCTTTTAAAAATAGGAACAAAATTAAAGTATTGTATACACTAATACTGCTATCAAAAGTAAGAAATCGGCCTGGCACAGTGGCTCATGCTTGTAATTTCAGCACTTTGGGAGGCTGAAGTGGAAGGATTGCTTGGGCCCAGGAATTCAAGACCAGCTTTGGCAACATAGGGAGACCCCATCTGCACAAGAATTTTTAAAAAAAATTAGCTGAGTGTGTTGATGCACACCTGTTGTCCCAGGCTAGGCTGAGGCTAGAGGATCAACTTAGCTAAGGAGTTCAGGGCTGCAGTGATCTGTGATCATGCCACTGTACTCCAGCCTAGCAACAGAGTAAGACCCTGTCTCAAAAAAAAAAAAAAAAAAAAAAAAAAAAAAAAAAAAAATTTTAAAAAATTTTAAAAAAAAAAAAATTTCGGTCCCCCAAAAAAAAATGATACTACAAACTCATTTATCAAATAAAGTCAATCANCGCCCTGCGTTGTTCTGAAAAATGCCCACAATACAAACAAAAAAAAAAAAAAAAAAACCATCAAAAAAAAAAAAAAAAAAAAAAAAAAAGTAAAGAATAAAAATGTTAGAAACTTAGTTAAAAAAATTTAAGTTTTACAATATAATTTTAATTGTTTAAGAATTTTATAGTAAGAATATTACCCCTGAAGATTCTGGCTAAAACTGGACCAAATACTAATCAAATGCTTTCATCAAAGGGCAAAGTTCTTATATTATTATAATCATTTCCTCAAAAAGGTAGGAGAAATAAGATCATGTTATTTTTTCAGCTGAAAATTAGATAAGGATGTAGCTACAAAAAATGTTATAAAATATAGGAAGTAAATGATAATACTATAGTTTTACAAAAATGTAGTTGACTAATTTACAACACAATGTCCCTGACTAAATAACCAGGAATCATCAACTTTATTCAACTTGGACCACGAAACAACTTCATAACTTCATCAAAAGCGTAAGGATATCAGATGACAATCCTAATATACCATTCTTTCGTTTTTTTCTTTTCTTAATACTCCTTACTTACAGAAATGTATAGAAGTATAGATGAAGGGTAAGCAATTTTTTAAAGGTCAAGATAGTAAATATTTTAGGCTTTGTGAACTACATGGTCTCTGCTGAAAGTAATCGACTCTCCCATTGTAGTACAAAGGCGATCTAGATAATACATAAAAGAATGGCCTGCCTGGATTGCAATAAAACTTCATTTACAAAAGCAGATTTGACTGCTAGGTCAGAGTTAGCTGAAACCTGGTATACACCATAATATGATGATGATTAATACACAGTCTTAAAAATACAGGCATCCTCAGAGATACTGAAGGTCCAGTTCGGGACCACTGTAATGAAGCAAGTATCACCATAAAGCAAGTACACAATTCTGGTTTCCCAGTGTATATAAAATTTTTGTTACACTATACTGTAATCTACTAAGTGATATCACTGTGGCTAACAATCACAAAGTATATACCTTAATTTAAAAATCCATCATTGCTAAAGATGCCCACAAAGAGACACAAAGTGAACACATGCTTTTGGAAAAGTGGTGCCAACAGACTTGCTCCATGCAAGGTTGCCACAAACCATCAGTTGGTTAACATAGTCTGCAAAGCATAATAAGTGAAGCACAATAAAAAGAGGTATTCCTGGGTATATATTTTATTTTCAATTTTCAGGTTTTTTTGAGGGTCTGGGTGTCATTTATCGACGGCAGTTTATACACATTTGTTTTCTTCCCATGGTTGTTTCCTTCAAAGCACAGGCACAGAGCCTTCGAGAAGAGAAGTCTATGAATGAGCGAGCCAGGAACATAGGATGCGCACTCCTTGGCAGGCATGTTCAGCCCTGTCCGGATGCAATCCTTCAAGTTGGAATTCTGTTGGGTATTTGAGAGAGACCAAGGTGGGGAGTAGACAGGAAGTCTTCAATGGGACTCACGTCTTGGTCCAGGCCTCCTCTCTCAAGCCCATCCAATTTTTAGGGACCTAGGGGGCAACATTCAGGCCCATCCAGCTCAACAGGAACAGATTCTTCAGTCCATGCCCAGTGTACACATACCTGCTTCGGCTGGTCACACTGTTAGAGAGATTCAACCTTAGGGTAAGAGACAGACCACTTCCTCCCTGACCTTGGTTAGCAACTCTCTTCAGCTGCATCTGCGCAGGAACAGCCAGAAAAACTGAGGTCTGCCTTCCTGGTTCAGCTACATATCCATCATCCTCAAATCTTCAATCAACCATCAAGGACAGGATAGAAGCTACACATTACTCAGGCTGGCAACTGTGCTCCCCAGTCGATCACACACTGCCCTACCTTTGTTATGACAATTGCCAGTGCCTAGGCCAGAGCTCCAGCAGGCCCCGACCTGGGGCTTAAAGCCAGTCTGCATACATACTTGGGAATTTTTGGCAGGGGGGTTGATATGGTTAGGCTTTGTGTTCCCACCTAATTCTTCATTTTGAATTGTAATCCTCATAATCCCCAAGTGTCAAGAGAGAGACTCGGCAGAGGTGATCAAATCATGGGGGTGATTTCTCCCATGCTGTTCGCGAGATAGTGAGTTCTCATGAGATCTGCTGGTTTTATAAGGGGCTCTTCCCTCTTAGCTTGGCACTTCTCCTTCCTGCAGCTTTGTGAAGAAGGTACCTTGCTTTCCCTTCCACCATGATTCTAAGTTTCCTGAGGCCTTCCCAGCCATGTGGAACTGTGAATCAATTAAACCTCTTTCCTTTATGAATTACCCAGTCTTGGGCAGTTCTTTACAGCAGTATGAAAACGGACTAATACAGAAGTGGATAAAAAAGTAGATGGATGTGAGAAAAATGAAAGGGTTTCATTTGATAGAGTATTTATCTGGAGTGATTTTACTTTTATTTCCTTCACCTGAAGCCAATCACAAAATTTCACAGTGATTTCTGGTGTGGAGGCAGAAGGTAGGTTGGTGTTAACAATCATCAGGGCTGTGGCCCAGTTGGCCCACGGAGGTGCAGGCACCACTTGAGCAGGTGGAGGAGCATGGACTGCTCCATGGGCAGGTGGGTGACGTTCCAAGAGCACAAGAGCTGGTAAGCAACACTCCTGGTGGCTTTGGGCATGTGCAGCTCCATCAGGTAGTCACCCTGGGGGCTAGTGAGTTGCCTCGGAGCCATATCATAGGCAGAGATGATGGCCGCCTCTTTCTGCGCTCATCCTTTTCCACCTCAAATCTAGCCATCTCTGCTTCCCGCTGAGCTACCTGTTTGGCTTCCACTGCTTCTGTGAACTCCTTCCCGAAGGTCACATGCATCAAGGACACGATGTCCGGGATGAGCCCAGAGGTGGCAGCTGCTCACTCCACAAGGTCATCACTCACCTGCTTGGGGAACAGCTCTCTCTGAATGATAAGTTCTCCGGCATCAAAGCGAGCCACCACTGACGAGGATCTCTGTAGTGACAGATGGCAGAACACCAGCACACACTCATTGGACACCCCTACCAGGTTGGTGAGGATGTGAGGAAGCTGGCAGTAACAGGCTGGAAGGGGATGCGAGGGATGCTGGCATACTATGAATCAGCTACCAGCAATGACTGGCACAGTGCATGGTTGACAGCAGCAGTGGAACGTCACTGGTTTCTGTACCCATGGGATGAGAAAGTGAGTCCCCTCCCCTACCACAATTTCCTGCACTCCACAGAATCAGTCAAAGAAAACAGCTCTGTGCCCAGCATCCATGTTGTAGAAGGCAGAGTTCATCATGCCTCGTGCAATGGTTAAGGCCAGGCTGAGCTTTGGCAGCCATGTTTCCTTCTGTAGAACCGTTACACTTGCATCCATTCTGATGTCCACATGAATCCCCCATGAACATTAGAGTTATAGCACTGATACCATTCCCCTAGATGTAATAACTACTGTAAATTTATCATCTTGATTGGCATTTATACTTTTACCACTTATGAATGTGTCCCTAAAGAAGATACAGTATCCTTATCCATGTGTTAAGCTTTTATGGTAAATATTGTTTTTGTGAAATCCCATTTCACTACTACACAGTATATCATTTAATTATCCAATCTTCTTTTAATATACATTTAGGTTGTTCTCAGTATGTCCTGGGTAAAATCACTGTTTTTAATAAGCATTTTACATCTGTATCTTCTTGTGTACACATGTGAAAATTATTCCATGGTATATTCCCAAGAATGAAATTGCGGAGTGTCGATGTACATTTACAAATTCAACTTCATACGATAATGCAAAATTATTCCTCAAAGTGGTTTTATCAATTTAGACTCCCATTAGAAAAGTCTACATCTTTCCTAATAAATGGATTTTAAGTATAAATTTTATACTTATTGGACGGGAGTGAAATTGTTTCATTTTGGCTTTATTAACCATTTATGAGACTGCAAATGAGGTTGATTTTTTTTTTTTACATGTTTACTGACCACTTGTATTTAACCCATCCACAAATTAACAGGTTTTTATTCTTTTGCTCACTTTTTTCTATAGAATTGTGTTTTTCTTATTCATTGGTAGGAGTTTCTTTGTGTAACATAGATATCAACATTTGTTGATTATCATTATTAGACATATACCTTTCCAGGCTATAGGTGAACTTTTCACTTTAATTAAAATTGTTGTAAAATACACATAACATAAAAATTACAGTCTTAACCATTTTAAAGCATACAGTTCAGTAGTGTTAAATATATTCACATCTCCAGAGGCTTTTCATCTTGCAAAACTGAAACTCTATACCCCATTAAACAACTCCTTATTTCCCACCATCCCCAGTCACTGGCAAATAACATTCTACTTTCTATTTCTATGAATTTGACTACTCTAGATAATGCATGTAAGTGGAATCACACAGTATTGTGTTTTGGTGACTTGCTTATTTTACTTAGTATAATTTCCTTAAGGGTAAATTCATGTGGCAACATGTGTCAGAACTTCCTTTTTTTAAAGAGCGAGTAACATTCCATTGCATGTATATACTACATTTTTTGAAATGCATGTATATGTTGATAGAAACTTGGGTTGCTTCCACCACTTGACCATTTGTTAATACTGCTGCTATAAACGTAGGTCACAAATAATATTTCCTTGAAACCTTGCTTTAAATCATTCTGGCTATAAATCCAGAACTGGAATTTCTAGATCATATGTTAATTCTATTTTTTATTTTCTGACAAAATGCCATATTGTTTTCCATACTGGCTGCACAATTTTACATTCCCACAAAGCGAGCACAGTTTTCAACTTCTCCATATCCTTGCCAACATTTGTTATTTTCTGTTTTTTTGATAGTAGCCATCCTAATGGGTGTAACGTGTCTTCTTGTGCTTTTGACTATATCATTTTTAAACTGGGTTATTTGTAGTTTTGTTGTTCAACTCTAAGAGTTCTTAAATATTCTGAATAATAAGCTCTTAAAAGGTATATAATGTGAATATCTTCTCCCTTTCCATAGGTTGCCTTTCCATATCACTCTGTTGATTGTGTCTTTGATGCACAGAAGTTTAAAATTTTGATGTAGTCCAATATATCTATTTTTACTTGTTGCCTATATTTCTGATTTTTGAAAGAAATCATTGCCAAATCCAAATCCAACATCATGAAGCTTTTTTTTCTGAGATGGAGTTTAGCTCTTGTTGCCCAGGCTGGAGTGCAAAGGCATGATCTCTGCTCACCGCAACCTCCACCTCCTGGGTTGAAGCAATTCCCCTGCCTCAGCCTTCTGAGTAGCTGGGATTATAGGAATGTGCCACCACACCTGGCTAATTTTTTATTTTTACCTGAAAGGGGGTTTCTCCATGTTGGTCAAGCTGGTCTCGAACTCCCGACCTCAGGTGATCTACCCGCCTCGGCCTCCTAAAGTGCTGGGATTAGAGGTGTGAGCCACCACGCTCGGCCATCATGAAGCTTTTATCCTGTTTTCTTCCAAGAGTTTTAAAGTTTTGGGTCTTACATTTAGGTTTTTGATGCATTTTGAGTTAATTTTTGTATATGGAAAAAGGTGAGGGCCCAAAAACATTCCTTTACATGTGGGTATTAAGTTTTCTAAACATCATTTGTTGATAAGACTGTCCTTTCATTATTGAATGGTCTCGGTACCCACATGGAAAATCATTTGACCATATAAGTAAGGGCTGGGTTTTTTGTTTGTTTGTTTTTGTTTTTGGCTAGAGATTCTATTCTGTTGGTCTATTATGTCTGTCTTTACGCCAGTGCCATATTGTCTTGATTTGTGGAGCTACGTAAGTAGAAGTTTTAAAATCAGGTCCTGTGAGCCCTCCAGCTTTGTTCTTTCTTAAGATGCTATTGGTTATTCTGGGTCCCTTGAGATTCCATATGAATTTTAAGAGGGCTTTTTTCCCCCACACAATAAACTAATTAAATAAGATGATCATGTAATTCTTTTCTTTATACTGTGTGATGCATTATGTTGATCAATTTTTATATGCTCAACCATTCTTGCATTTCAGTAATAAAATTTACTTGGTTATGGTATATAATCCTTTTAATATGCTGCCAAATTCAGTTTATAGTATTTTGTTGAAGAATTTTGAATTAATATTCAAAAGGGATATTGGTTTTATAGTTGTCATTTAGTACTGCATCTGGTTTCAGTATCAGGGCAATGCTGACCTCATATTATGAGTCTGCAAATATTCTATCCTGTTCAATTTTTTTTGAATGAGTTTGAGGAGGGTTGGTGTTAATTATTCTTAAACATTTGGAAAAATGCAACAGTCAAGTCATCTGATCCTAGACTTTTCCTTGTTGGGAGTTTTTTTTATTATTAATTGAATATCCTTATTTGTTATAGGTCTGTTCATGGTTTGTTTCTTCATGATTAAGTCTGGGTAGGTTGTGTGGTTCCAGGAACTTATTCACTTCCTCTATGTATCTAATTTGTCAGCATAAAATTATTCATAGTATTCTCTTATAATCAATCCTTTTATATTTCTGTGGCATTGGTTATAATGCCTATTCTTTCATTTTTTACTTTATTTGAATCTTCTTTTTTCTTTCCCTAAATCAAGCTAAAGGTTTTTCAATTTTGTTGATAGTTTCAATAAAATAAACTATTTTGGGGGAGGGGGGAAAATGGCAGATAGGAGGCAAGACTGAATTGCAGCTCCCACTTGGATGGACAGAGCAGAATGTGGAGACTCACGTTATCAACTTTTGCTTCAAGAGGAATATGCCAAGAAAGCCAAGATAATTCACAGACCCTTTGAAGGAAGTGGATTGCTCCTGCAGAACCTGGGAGCCAGCCCAAATACGGTGAGTTTCCAAGCTGTGAAAATGGGAAAGGGGGATCATCTGCCCCTGAATGCACACCCTCAATGGGGAATGTGAGGGTCTAGATCACTGGAAAAGATTCTGACGTTACCTGGAACTGAGACAATTTAGAGAGCCAAGCAAAATACAGGGTAGAGGAAGCAGCAGGGAAAAGCCCTGTGGGTTCTCTGGGTCCCCAGGGAAGCCATTTCTGACGTGTCCACTGGGGTCTTTGAGGAGGGCTGCCAGAAGAACTGGGAAAAGACTACAGGGAGAAGGAAACCTCCAGCTGAATTTTGTAACAATTCCAAAGGAATGTGAAGTTTCCTGGCTAGAACTTGGGGGAAGGCAAGAATTCGGTGTGAAGACCTGACAGGCAGGAGAGGCAAAAGCCCTGCTTGCTTTCCAGGCCATTAGCCTGGGGTGAGTTCTCAGCCCTGCTCACCCACTGCCTGGAAACAAACTTGATGCTGCTGGAAGACGCATGGTGGGAATGAGACCGGCCTTCTGGGTTGAGTGGGAACTGGGTGAGGCCTGTAACTGCCGGCTTTCCTGCACTTCCCTGACAACCTGCTTGACACAGGAGAGGCAGCCATAACCCTCATAATCATAATGGGAACATAACACCATTGAGCTGGGAACCACACACCCCCATTGCAGCCACAGCAAGCCTAGTTCAAGGAAAGTCTGAGCTCAGGAATGCCTAATCCTGCCCCCACATGATGATCCTTCCTTACCAACCCTGATAGCTGAAGACAAAGATCATATTCTCTTGTGAGATCTAGGGCCCTGCCCATCTTCCCTATACCAGCACCTGATCCTCCCTATACTATCACAGCTGATGCTCTTTGGAAAGCACCACCTCCTGCCAGCCAGTACAAAACTAGTGCATTAAACAACTACAACTAAGGACCATAAGAGAGTACATTTCCCTCCCCTGCCACCTCCATTGGAGCAGGTGCTGGTATCCATGACTGAGAGAACTGAAGATTGTTCACATCACATCTGAAGAACTGTGATGGCTCACATCACAGGACTCTGTACAAACAAACCCCAGTACCAGCCTGGAGCCTGGTAGCCCTGATGGGTGGCTGGATCCAGAAGGAAAAAACAATCACTACAGTTTGGCTAGCAGGGAGCCACACCCCTAGGAAAATGGGGAGAATATGACATTAAGGGAGCACTGCGTGGAACAAAAGAATCTGAACAGCAGCCTTGAGCCCCAGATCTTCCCTCTGACAAAGCCTATACAAATGGAAAGGAACCATAAAAATAATTCGTATAACATGACAAAATAATAGTCTTTAACATCCCCCCCCAAAATCACACTAGCTTACTACCAATAGATCCAAACCAAGAAGAAATCCCTGAATTGCCAGAAAAAGAATTCAGGTTGATTATTAAGCTAATCAAGGAGGCACTAGAGAAAGGTGAAGTCTACCTTAAGGAAACTGAAAAAAGATGTAAGTTACGACGAGAGAAATCTTCACTGAAATAGATAGCATACATAAAAAACAATCACAACTTCAGAAAACAAAGGACACACTTAGACAAACGTAAAATGTACTGGAAACTCTTAGCAACAGAATTGAAAACGCAGAAGAAACGAATTCAGAGTCTGAAGATAAGGTTTTCAAAATAACCCAAACCAGCAAAGACAAAGAAAAAAAGAATTTAAAAATGAACAAAGCCTCCAAGTTTGGGATTATGTTAAATGACCAAACCTAGGAATGACTGGCATTCTCGAAGAAGAGAAATCTAAAAGTTTGGAAAACATATTTAGGGGAATAATTGAGGAAAACTTCTCCAGCTTTGGTAGAGATCTAGACATCCAAATACAAGAAACTCAAAGAACATCTGGGAAATTCGTTGCAAAAACATCATCATCTAGGCACACAGTCATCAGGTTACCTAAAATCAAGGCAAAGGAAAGAATTTTAAGAGCTGCAGGGCAAAAGCACCAGGTAACCTATAAAGGAAAACATATCAGATTAACAGCAGATTTCTCAGCAGAAACCCTATAAGCTAGAAGGGACTAGAACCCTATCTTCAGTCTCCTTAAACAAAACAATTATCAGCCAAGAATTTTGTATCCAGAGAAACTAATCTTCGTAAATGAATGAAAGATACACTCTTTTTCAGACAAACAAATGCTGAGAGAATTCTCTACTACCAAGCCAGCAAAACAAGAACTGCTAAAAGGAGCTCTAAATCTTGACAAATCCTGGAAACACATCAAAACAGAAACTCTTTAAAGCATGAATCTCACAGAACCTATAAAACAAAATTACATACAAACAAACAAAAAAAAAGGATTCAGGCAACAAATGGCACAATAAATGGAATACTACCTCATATCTCAATATTAACATTTAATGTAAATGGCCTAAATGCTCCACTTAAAAACACAGAATTACAAAATAGATAAGAATTCACCAAACAAGTATCTGCTGGCTTTAAGAGACTCATCTGACACATAAGGATTCACATAAAATTAAGGTAAAAGGGTGGAAAAGGACATTCCATGCAAATGGACACCAAAAGTGAGCAGGAGTAGATATTCTTATACCAGACCAAACAGGAGAAAAAAATAAAGGGCATCCAAATAGGTAAAGTCAAACTGTCGCTGTTTGTTGAAAACCCTAAAGAAAAACCTAAAGACTCCTCCAAAAAGCTCCTTGAACTGATAAATGAATTCGGCAAAGTTTCAGCGTATAAAGTTAATGTATACGAATCAGTAGCTCTGCTATACATCAAGAGCAACCAGGCCGAGAATCAAATCAAGAACTCAACCCCTTTAGCATGGCTGCAAAAAATAAAATAAAGTGCTCAGAAATATACCTAACCAAAAGGTGAAAGTGCTCTACAAGAAGAGCTACAAAACACGCTGAAGGAAATCATAAACACAAATAAAAACACATCCCATGCTCATGGATGGGTAGAATCAATATTGTGAGAATGACCATGACCATACTACCAAAAGCAATCTACAAATTCAATGCAATTACCATCAAAACACAACCATCATACAAAATACAACCAGGACTAGAAAAAACAATCCTCAAATTTATATGGAACCAAAAAAGGGCCCACATAGCCAAAGCAAGACTAACCAAAAAGAACCAATCTGGAGGCATCACATTACCTGACTTCAAATTATACCGTAAGGCCATAGTCACGAAAACAGCATGGTACTGGTATAAAAATAGGCACACAGACCAATGGAACAGAATAGAGAACACAGAAATAAAGTCAAATACTTACAGCCAACTGATCTTCGACAAAGCAAACAAAAACATAAAGTGGGGAAAGGATACTCTTTCAACAAATGGTGCTGGGATAATTGGCTATTCACATATCGGTGAATGAAACCCGATCCTCATCTCTCACCTTATAAAAAAATCAACCCAAGATGGATCAAGTACTTAAATCTAAGACCTGAAACTATAAAAATTCTAGAAGATAACATTAAGAGAAACCCTTCTAGACACTGGCTTAGGCAAAGACTTCATGATCAAGAATCCAAAAGCAAATACAACAAAAACCAAGACAAATATGAGGGACTTAATTAAAGAGCTTCTGCACAGCAAAAGGAACAGTCAGCAGAATAAACAGACAACCCACAGAGTGGGGAAAAATCTTCACAATCTATACATCTAACAAAGGACTAATATCCAGAATTTAAAAGGCACTCAAACTTAAGTCAGTAAGCAAAAAACAAACAATCCCATCAAAAACTGGGTTAAGGACATGAATAGACAATTCTCAAAATAAGATATACAAATGGCCAACAAACATATGAAGAAATGCTCAGCATCACTAATGACCAGGGAAATGCAAATCAAAACCACAATGAGATACCACTTTACTCCCACAAGAATGGCTATAATCAAAAAATCAAAAAACAATAGATGTTGGCATGGATGCAGTGAACACGGAACACTTGTATACTGCTGATGGGAATGTAAACTAGTACAACCACTAAGGAAAAGTCTGGAAATTCCTCAAAGAACTAAAAATAGAATACCATTTGATCCAGCAATCCCACTACTGGGTATCTACCCAAAGGAAAAGAAGTCATTATATGAAAAAAATACTTGCACGCACATGTTTACAGCAGCACGATCTGCAGTTGCAAAAATATAAAACCTGACCAAATGCCCATCAATCAAGTGGATAAAGAAATTATGATATATATGTACGATTGAATACTACTCAGCCAGAAAAGGAATAAATTAATAGCATTCTCAGCAACCTGGATGGAGCTAAAGACTATTATTCCAAGTGAAGCAACTGAGGAATGGAAAACCAAACATCGTTATGTTCTCACTCATAAGTGGGAACTAAGCTATGAAGATGCAAAGGCATAAGAATGATACAATGGACTTTGAGGACTCAGAGGAACGGGTGGGAGGGGGTGACTGATAAAAGACTACAAATTGGGTTCAGTGTATACTGCTCAGGTAATGGGTACACCAACATCTCATGAATCACCACTAAACAACTTACTCATGTAACCAAATACCACTTGTTTCCCAAAAACCTATTTTTTGGAAATACAGTTTTTTATATTCAAAGAATAACAATAATCACCTATTGGTTATGTTGATTTTTTTCTATTGCTTTTCTATTCTCTATTTTGTTTAGCTCTGCTCTGATTTTCACTGTTTCTTTTCTTCTATTAGCTTTAGGCTTGGTTTGTTCTTTTAGATTGTTGTTTTGAGGTTTTTTAAAATGTAAATATACATAACAATAAACTTCCCTCTTAGCTTTACTTTACCCTCATGCCATAGTTTTGGTATGTTGTGTTTCAGTTTTCATTTATTTTCTAATTTCCATTGTGAGTTCTCCCTGACCATCAGTTATTCAAAATATGTTGTTTTATTTTTAAGTGTTTATGGAGTTTCAAAATTTCCTTCTAGTTTTTATTTTTATTATTCAAAATATGTTGTTTCATTTCTAAGTATTTATGGAGTTTTAAAATTTCCTTCTACTTTTTATTTCTAGTTTCATTCCATGGTGATTAGAAAAGATACTGTTAAGATTTTAATCATTTAAAATGTATTAAGACTTGTTTAATGACATAACATATGGTCTAACCTAGAGGAAGCTCCATATACACTTGAGAAAAATGTATATTTTGATATTATTGGGTGAAGTATTCTTTATAGGTCTGTCAAGTCCAATTGGTCTGTAGTGCTGTTCAAGTCATCTATTTCCTTATTTGCCTTTTACCTGGTTGTTTTATCCATTATTGAAATTGGGATATGAATGTCTCCCACTATAATTGCAGAACTTTTTGCCCTTCAAGTCTGTCAATATTTGCTTCTTATATTTAGGAACGCACATGTTTGGTACATATAAATTTATAATTGTTATATTTTCTTTGTGAATTAACCTTTTTATCCTTATATATTGTTCTTCTTTTGTCTCATGTAACAGTTTCAAAAGTTTATTTTGTCTTATATTAATATAACTATCCCTGTTTTGTTTTGGTTACTATTGGGACAGAATATCATTTTCTACTCTTTCACTTTAAACCTCTATGTGCCCTTAGATTTAAAGTGAGCGTCTCTTAAAGACAGCACATAGTTAGTTCCTGATTTTTTATCCATTCAGCTAATCTGTGTTTTTGATTGAGGAGTTTTTATCCATTTACATCCTGAATAATTACTGAAAGGGGAAGAACTATTTTAATTTTGTTGTTTTCTGTATGTCATTGCATTTTAGTCCCTTATTTCTTCCCGTACTTCCCTCCTTTGTGTGTAGTTGAATTTTGTTGTGATGTGCTTTCTCTCTTGTTCTTGTGTGTAATTTCTGTAGATATTTTCTTTGTGGCTATCATGTGGATTATATAAAACATCTTAAAGTTATACCAATTCATTTTAAACTGAACAACTTAACTTCAATCGCATATAAAACTTTGTTCCTTTACAGCTCAGTCATTTGCACAAGTTATGTTACTTATGTCACAAGTCGTATCTTTATATATTGCTTACCCAGTAGCATAGATTCATAGGTTTGCTTTTACATTTTTGGATTTTAATCTTTTAAAACAATAGAACCAAAATTCTAATAATAAAATTTTATATTTGTAATATGTCTATTGCAGACCTTATTTTCATATGGCTTTGATTTAATGTTCAGAATCCCTCCTTTTGAGTTCAAGGACTCCCTTTTGCATTTCTCATAGGTTAGATCTAGTAGTAATAAATGCTCTCAGCTCTTGTTTATCTGAAAAATTCTTAATTTCTTCTCCATTTTTAAAGGACAGTTTTGCTGGAGGTAGTATTATTGGTTGACAGTTTTTTTGTTTTGTTTTGCTTTTTACTTCATGCGCTTTAAATATATCATCCCACTGCCTTCCAGCATGCATGGATTCTACTAAGAAACCTGGTGATAACTTATAGAGGCTCATTGTACATTACAATTTTCTCTTGCTTTTTCCGAGATTATTTTTGACTTTCAACAGTTGGATTAAAATGTGTCTGCGTGTGTGTGTCAGAATTTATCCCATGGGAGCTTGTTGAGCTTCAGTTCATATGTCTGACTCCTAAAATTTGAGAAGTTTTTTAGCCATTATTCCTTCACATATGCTTTCTGCCCTTTCCTCTTTCTTCTCCTAATGCAACTACCATAATACCTCAAGCAACACATCTGCTTCAGCCTCCCAAGAAAGAAAAATAATATTCTATTCAAGTACAAGGGAAAAACACTGAATATTTATGATGTACCAGAATCTAAGTTAGGTAATAAACAATAAGATATTTCCTATTTCAATAAGTGTAAAATACTTTTATTAATATTACATAAGTAAAATACCATAGGAGCACAGAAGTCGTGACATTAATTTGCTTAATGAGCCTGAAATGGACTCAAAGGATGAGTATAATTCAGGGAGATTAAAAAAAAAAAAAAAAGGCTTCAATGCAGAAAGAAGAGCTGTACAAAAACAAGGAAATGTGATACTACGTTAACCTCTTTACAGGTTTAGGAAATGTTTTTTATAGGAAGAAGATAAAGACTAGTTGGGTCTGGAAGGGAGGGTTATGACCAAATTATGAGGGATACTGAAAGTCATTCTTTTATAGAACTATAGTTTCGGCTGGGCGCGGTGGCTCAAGCCTGTAATCCCAGCACTTTGGGAGGCCGAGGCAGGGGATCACGAGGTCAGGAGATTGAGACCATCCTGGCTAACACGGTGAAACCCTGTCTCTACTAAAAATACAAAAAACTAGCCGGGCGAGGTGGCGGGCACCTGTAGTCCCAGCTACTCGGGAGGCTGAGGCAGGAGAATGGCGGGAACCCGGGAGGCGGAGCTTGCAGTGATCCGAGATCGCGCCACCGCACTCCAGCCTGGGTGACAGAGAAAGATTCCGTCTCAAAAAAAAAAAAAAAAAAAAAAAAGAACTATGGTTTCTAGAGTTTTGGGTTGTATGAAGTAGCCAAAATTTAAAGGATCATATTTTAGGGTTGTCAGCTTTTTATACTGCCAAGTTACTGGCATTTAAAAAACAAAACTCGATGGGCGGAGCAAGATGGCCGAATAGGAACAGCTCCAGTCTCCAACTCCCAGCGCGAGCGACACAGAAGACCGGTGATTTCTGCATTTTCAACTGAGGTACTGGGTTCATCTCACTGGGGAGTGCCGGACGATCGGTGCTGGTCAGCTGCTGCAGCCCGACCAGGGAGAGCTGAAGCAGGGCAAGGCATCGCCTCACCTGGGAAGCGCAAGGGGGAAGGGAATCCCTTTTCCTAGCCAGGGGAACTGAGACACACAACACCTGGAAAATCGGGTAACTCCCACCCCAATATTGCGCTTTAAGCAAACAGGCACACCAGGAGATCATATCCCACACCTGGCTGGGAGGGTCCCACGCCCACGGAGCCTCCCTCATTGCTAGCACAGCAGTCTGTGATCTACCGGCAAGGCAGCAGCGAGGCTGGGGGAGGGGCGCCCGCCATTGCTGAGGCTTAAGTAGGTAAACAAAGCTGCTGGGAAGCTCGAACTGGGTGGAGCTCACAGCAGCTCAAGGAAACCTGCCTGTCTCTGTAGACTCCACCTCTGGGGACAGGGCACAGTAAACAATAACAAACTCACCAGAGACCTCTGCAGACACAAACGACTCTGTCTGACAGCTTTGAAGAGAGCAGTGGATCTCCCAACACGGAGGTTGAGATCTGAGAAGGGACAGACTCCCTGCTCAAGTGGGTCCCTGACTCCTGAGTAGCCTAACTGGGAGACATCCCCCACTAGGGGCAGTCTGACACCCCACACCTCACAGGGTGGAGTACACCCCTGAGAGGAAGCTTCCAAAGCAAGAATCAGACAGGTACACTCGCTGTTCAGAAATATTCTATCTTCTGCAGCCTCTGCTGCTGATACCCAGGCAAACAGGGTCTGGAGTGGACCTCAAGCAATCTCCAACAGACCTACAGCTGAGGGTCCTGACTGTTAGAAGGAAAACTATCAAACAGGAAGGACACCTACACCAAAACCCCATCAGTACATCACCATCATCAAAGACCAGAGGCAGATAAAACCACAAAGATGGGGAAAAAGCAGGGCAGAAAAGCTGGAAATTCAAAAAACAAGAGCGCATCTCCCCCGGCAAAGGAGCGCAGCTCATCGCCAGCAATGGATCAAAGCTGGACGGAGAATGACTTTGACGAGATGAGAGAAGAAGGCTTCAGTCCATCAAATTTCTCAGAGCTAAAGGAGGAATTACGTACCCAGCGCAAAGAAACTAAAAATCTTGAAAAAAAAGTGGAAGAATTGACGGCTAGACTAATTAATGCAGAGAAGGTCATAAACGAAATGAAAGAGATGAAAACCATGACACGAGAAATACGTGACAAATGCACAAGCTTCAGTAACCGACTCGATCAACTGGAAGAAAGAGTATCAGCGATTGAGGATCAAATGAATGAAATGAAGCGAGAAGAGAAACCAAAAGAAAAAAGAAGAAAAAGAAATGAACAAAGCCTGCAAGAAGTATGGGATTATGTAAAAAGACCAAATCTACGTCTGATTGGGGTGCCTGAAAGTGAGGGAGAAAATGGAACCAAGTTGGAAAACACTCTTCAGGATATCATCCAGGAGAACTTCCCCAACCTAGTAGGGCAGGCCAACATTCAAATCCAGGAAATACAGAGAACGCCACAAAGATACTCCTCGAGAAGAGCAACTCCAAGACACATAATTGCCAGATTCACCAAAGTTGAAATGAAGGAAAAAATCTTAAGGGCAGCCAGAGAGAAAGGTCGGGTTACCCACAAAGGGAAGCCCATCAGACTCACAGCAGATCTCTCGGCAGAAACTCTACAAGCCAGAAGAGAGTGGGGGCCAATATTCAACATTCTTAAAGAAAAGAATTTTAAACCCAGAATTTCATATCCAGCCAAACTAAGTTTCATAAGTGAAGGAGAAATAAAATCCTTTACAGATAAGCAAATGCTTAGAGATTTTGTCACCACTAGGCCTCCCTTACAAGAGACCCTGAAGGAAGCACTCAACATGGAAAGGAACAACCGGTACCAGCCATTGCAAAAACATGCCAAAATGTAAAGACCATCGAGGCTAGGAAGAAACTGCATCAACTAACGAGCAAAATAACCAGTTAATATCATAATGGCAGGATCAAGTTCACACATAACAATCTTAACCTTAAATGTAAATGGACTAAATGCTCCAATGAAAAGACACAGACTGGCAAACTGGATAAAGAGTCAAGACCCATCAGTCTGCTGTATTCAGGAGACCCATCTCACACGCAGAGACATACATAGGCTCAAAATAAAGGGATGGAGGAAGATTTACCAAGCAAATGGAGAACAAAAAAAAGCGGGGGTTGCAATCCTAGTCTCTGATAAAACAGACTTTAAACCATCAAACATCAAAAGAGACAAAGAAGGCCATTACATAATGGTAAAGGGATCAATTCAACAGGAAGAGCTAACTATCCTAAATATATATGCACCCAATACAGGAGCACCCAGATTCATAAAGCAAGTCCTTAGAGACTTACAAAGAGACTTAGACTCCCATACAATAATAATGGGAGACTTCAACACTCCACTGTCAACATTAGACAGATCAACAAGACAGAAAGTTAACAAGGATATCCAGGAATTGAACTCATCTCTGCAGCAAGCAGACCTAATAGACATCTATAGAACTCTCCACCCCAAATCGACAGAATATACATTCTTCTCAGCACCACATCGTACTTACTCCAAAATTGACCATATAATTGGAAGTAAAGCACTCCTCAGCAAATGTACAAGAACAGAAATTATAACAAACTGTCTCTCAGACCACAGTGCAATCAAACTAGAACTCAGGACTAAGAAACTCAATCAAAACCGCTCAACTACATGGAAACTGAACAACCTGCTCCTGAATGACTACTGGGTACATAATGAAATGAAGGCAGAAATAAAGATGTTCTTTGAAACCAATGAGAACAAAGATACAACATACCAGAATCTCTGGGACACATTTAAAGCAGTGTGTAGAGGGAAATTTATAGC
>NC_037685.1:66608371-66640777 GCF_003255815.1 Theropithecus gelada | reverse complement strand
GGGGAGGGATTGCATTGGGAGTTATACCTGATGTAAATGACGAGTTGATGGGTGCAGTAGACCAACATGGCACAAGTATACATATGTAACAAACCTGCACGTTATGCACATGTACCCTACAACTTAAAGTATAATAATAATAAATAAATTTAAAAATAAATAAATAAATAAATAAATAAAAAACAAAACTCAAAACCTAAAAATCGATCATTTGCTGTCATCATTTTATAAAGAAAAGTCATTTTAACATCAGCAAAGAAAGACATAAATATTACATCCATATAGATTAAAAAGTAGGATGTATTAAAATTCTTTGAACGTAGAAAGTTACAAGATATAATTGTATTCTGCCAAGGGAACACAAAATGAACTTTTAAATATCTAACCTGTTCCAATATTTCATTTCTAGCATAGTTACATTAAAAAGGAAAATCCAAGTTCACCTGGATGCACTGATAACAATGAAGGCATATTCTTAATGGTCTTTCCACTCAATTCAGAATATCTGAGGTAAACAGAGAAGCTAAAAAAAAAATAGCTCTGAATTACTCTGTCATTTTTCTCTGTGCATTGATGAGAAGAAATAAATATGAAACAATTTGAATGTGTGGCCATGGAAGATTCTGGAAAGTAGCTATACACAGGGGTTCCTGATTTTCCAATACAGAGCAGTTAACGTAAAATTGCCACAAACTGTCACTTAAGAACCAGTAACATGAGTCTTATAACTTAATTGTGCCTTTGCTCTGGCGGCTAGAAAACTTGTACAGAATTTGTCTTAGTTTTAGTAACGGTGCAGGACTCACTACTAACATTATTACATGACTAACTTTATTCCTTGTTTTATTTCATTATGTCTTTGGTCAGTATTTATACATTTCTGTAAAACCTATCAAATCGTTTTAGGAAAAGATAGATAGCAACAGAAAAAATAAAAGGCTTTTATCTTGTAGGGAATGAGGAAACATTTAAGATTTGTTTTTTTCAATGATGTTTATTGAACTTCTTTATTTTAATAAAGTAACACATGTTACAGAAAAGCATGAAAATAAAAATATCAATAACCAGCATTCTTGCTCCTCAACAGCATCTAACTACAGGAAATCAAAAGAATTAAAAGCAAAAAAAGGAACTCAAGAAGGACCAACTGATAACCTGGTACCTTTCAGACTCCGTAACTATGATGCCACCACTTTCAGCTAACATAATATTTTGGCTACTGTGGAAGGTTTTTATACATGGCTTGATATAAAATTTGTAATGTTAATAATATTTGAAAAACTAGCCTCTAAATATTGTTTTCGGAAATTATTCATTCTCATGAAGTAATTGTAAATATTAAAGTTGAAGGAGAAAAGAGCTAAAGAAAAACCAAATTTTCACCTCAAATGTTTGCATTAATAGTAATGCTAATGACAAAACAAATAAATTTAGAAGGAAAAGTAAATGGAGGGAAAACAAACTTTGGATAAACAGAGTTTGAGGTATCCCTGGAGTATAAGGGTTTAGATGTCTATGCTAGGTAACTTCAACTATGTCTGGAATTCAGAAGTCTGGGTTGAGCTGTTACAGGAGTTAGGTAGAAGCAGGGAGCATAACGCTTCCAAACATGTGTGTCCTCATAAATATGAGGAAGTGGCTTTATAGCAGCAGGAGTAAGACCAGGTATACACAACTACCTCACTGACCCCGTTAGAAGAATATGTGCCCTGCAAGTGGTCAGTAGGCCATCTAGTCTCATTTCCCACTGTACCTTTTATAGCACATATCCTATTTAATTTTAATTATTTGTTTTTATGTCTTTTTGCTCATTCAACTGTAAGCTCCATAAGGAATATTTCTCCTGTTTTGAATGAATCAATGAATATATGATTTTGTGTAACCAATCATACACATCTAGAACAAAGCTATATAAATTATACACACAATCTGTGGCCAAGCAATAGTTTTTAAGCTTCCAAGAACTTGTAAATTTCATTTTGGGGCTGCTTTAAATTAGCACGGTTCTTCTCAGAATCCCATTCTTCAGAGCATTTAATACTTCGCTTTCTAGCTGCGAGTATCATAATGACAATAGTAGCATCCAGGGTGACATTCCTACTTAACACATCAGCAGCCTCCCTACAACACACTAGTTAAAGCCAAAGAACCCACTACTTCTCTGGCCCTAATATTCGACTACTGTCTTTCTGGTTCACATGAGACTGGCATTTTTCCTGTTGGTAGATCATACCAAGAACATCTTTCTATCCTCATTTTAGGGTCAATGTACTGACTGTGCTCTCTGCACAGAACACTCCTCTTCCAATAAGCTATAAGGCACTTATTAAGGAAGTTTTATTACTTACTATGTAAGTTTTTGCTCAAATGTAACTTTTACCACGAGGTCTATTTAAAATTGACCACTCTCTTTAAACTTCAACCTAACCTTGCCATTCTGTAATCCCAATTCTCTGTGTGTTGTATTTATCCTTTTACATAACATTTGCTATATTCTAACACCCTATATAATTTAATTATTTTGTTTAATGCTTATTGATTTTGTGTCCTCGTAAGAATATATGCTCCATCTGAAGAAAAGGATCTTTGTCTGTTTACTTATATATCAAAAGTATGTAACATAGTACTTAGCCCAGAAGGTACTCAGTACTTTTGGAAACCTGAGAAGCTCATTATGTGACAATATTCTAAGAGCTTCAAATGCACTGCATAATTTAATCTTCACAAGAACCCTAAAGTGCTATCATTAACTCCAATTTATAGAAAGGAAACTAAGATACAAAGTGGCTAAGTAATTCACAAAGGCCACAAAGTTAAGAAAGTAGTTGAACTAGGATTCAAGGTCTGCTCCAAGATGCCGAGTCTTCCTAATAGTAACACTAAGTAGAAGCAGTTGTGACGATAACAGAACAGGCACAGGAAAACTCTCTTTCTTCTGCAGTAAACAGGAAGTGAAAAGCAAAAAAGATGTACAAGGATGCTAAATCCCAGGACTACTTGAAATGGCATCTAAAGCCGTTATTCACCTACAGATCATCTTGATATTGTCTAATTCTTTCTGAAGCTCAGAAATATTTGTAAAACAACATTTTTTAAAAAGAAATAAGCTTTTGATTAACCATATTTTTCAAAGCCACTCACCTAGTAAATTTATCTCATTTGGCTCCTTACTCTATTTAAGCTGCTGTTGAGGAGACAACGGCTTCATCAATTCTTTAAGTATTTCTCTAGATTTTTAATGTCTTCTTAGTTAAGGATTCTCACACTACAAATGTTATGTGAATAAGAAAAATCACTTAAAGATGCATGGCCCTCAGAGTCACAAGGAAATGTCAGAGATCACTGCTTAATAAACAGGTTATCTTAATGACAGGATATACGTCAGCCCTGATAAATGGATTAAAGAGCCAAAGCCTCCCATTCTGACACCTTTTCAATGTTCTTCATCTTCAAAGTTCTCTTATTGGTATTGACCATGCAAACATGTTACTTAAAAAAAAAAGGAGTGAAGAGAAAACATATTGAATATCTTATTAAAATTTGTGAAGTAATGCCTTTACATTCTTTTGGAAATATATATTCCTCTAGAAGCACAAATTATGCCATGATTAATACATACATTATAGGAAACTAAAATAATTAGAATAGAGAGAGAAATCATACCTTCTATCAATAGCTCTTGTCCATGACTGCCAAGAAGTGTACGAGATAGGAATGGGGCAAAGTCTACAAAAATTTCACGAAGAAGAGGAGCAACTTTTTCTAAAGCTCTTTCAAGTTTTGCAGTGATGCTGTTGAAATTGAGACATAAAAACTAATAAATATAATTCAATATAAAATGTCAAATAAACTTTACTTCTAAATTAAAATCTTATAAATCATAAATGTCCTTTCTAGCCCATGGAATAATAGCAAGCTTCATGTATAAGGGACACCCCGTACAGTTTCACATATAGTCATAAGGCTACTGAAAGTTTTCAGCTAAATTGGAATGACTATACTATGAAAAAGATTGGGGTTATGCCACCCAAAAGGGCCAAAGACTGTTCATAGCTCTATGAGTTTCATGTAAACGAGTTCTTGTATGCCTTCTCTATGTATCTATCCATCAAAGAAGATGATTTTGAACACTGACAATGTGGGTCACCGTGCCAGTTACAAATAATTTAACTCTTGTTCTCAAGGAGGTATTACCTGAAATCTGGACAAATAAGGGAATAACTGAAATTCATTGTAATACAGTTGAATGCTGTGCCAAACTAGGCATTTTCCATTTCATAAGCCCATTTACTTTTCTTTACAAGCTGCTGTATTACTATATAGTTCACTGTTGAATGTTAAGTTAATAGTCATACATAAGCACTATTTGACATTCTTAAAAATACTTTGGTACATGTAAAAGTAAAAAATGGGGATGAAGAAAATATTTCTGCTTAGACAAATGAATAACACAGTAACAGATTTATCTGTCTTAGATAAAAAAAAGTGCTTTGGCGTAAGACTGCTTAGACTAGAATCCTGGCTCTATCATACACTAGCTAGGTCACCGTAGGCACATTAGGCTTTCTATGTCTGCAAAATGAAGATGATTGCAGTACCTACCCAGTGAGGATTAAATAAGCTAAGGAATGTAAAGTACACAGAAAAGCACCCAGCACACAGTGAGAGGTCAATAATGTTCACTTTTTTCAATCTACTTTGAACACACCCATATTTACACTCACAAAATGTGATTCTGATACATTAAACAAATCAAAATCAATATATTAGATGAGCACACATTCTTCTACACAGAAGATATGTACAGTTAGCAATTAAACAATGTTACAAAATAATACAAGTTCTGCCACAATGCCAGGTAACATTGTGTTACACATGAGGCAAATATTTATAAATGAAAAAAAGGTAATTAACCATAAAATAATTTGTAATATATTACTAAGGTTTAAAACTAAACTATGGCATCTTTTTAATTTTTTAAGCAATTAAACAGTTATTAGAGAATAATATTGGATGACTTCTTTCCTAAATTGGAAACAGCCAAGTTTCAAATCTTTGAGCACTCTAAGTCTCACCATCAGCACTTCTGTTTAACTCTGTCTCCTCTTACCTGTGTCAACAGCTCTAGAGAAAGGAGAAAGCATGGAGAAAACTCAAGTTTGGTCACTGCCACATATATTTAGAAAATTCTGGAGGAACAATTTTCCATAAGAAAAAGGGATTTGAAGGGGATTTGGCAGACTTACTGAAATTAAGAGATTTCAATAGTCTTCCCTACTCTGTAATTCCTAAAGCAAGGACCTCCTGAAGACACTGGTTCTCAAGCTTTGGTGTGGATCAGAATCACCTGGAGAGTCCATTTAACCAGACTGCTGAGTCCCACCCTAGTTTCTGATTCAGCAAGACTGTGTGTACAGCGAGCATTTGTTACAAGTACAAATTCTCGGTGGTGTTGATGCTACTGATCCAGGAAACACACTTTTAGAATGACTGTTTTAATGAGAGTATTTACTATTAGAAAGAATTAACAAAGAAGCCAGCAAAAGAAAGGCCACCTGAAGTCACTGAATAAGCATAATCACAGGAAGTTATCTGTTAGTGAATACAAAGAGATTCTTTTTTGAATCTACAATTTCATTAATTCCTTCAAATCTCTAAACTTACGTCCTACAGCTCTTCCTAGCTAAACTAATTCCCTCTACTAAGAAATGGTGAAAATGGTAAGAGTGAGTTTATTAAAAGGAGAAAAATCTAGATATAATAGTTTCTGATGCTCAATTCTAAATGAAGTATGATTATTTATTTTTCTTAAGATTAATGAGAGTAAAATTATTTTAGAAAAATTATTGATTCATGGAGGTTTGCATCATAGCTATTGGATTTAATGGACTATTATTGAGTTAAAGCCAGGAACATTTTTTATCCCAGTTTGAGAACTTTCTCCCCTATTTTACAGATTTCTGCGTGATTTTAGAGGCTTCAGAATTACAAAAATACTGTTACTGGTGATTAAGTTAAATATGAAATAGAAACTTCAATTAATCCGAGCAACTGATCACTTCTGTCTGTAAGTATGTATAAATAGACATTATTTCCAATTATCTTGACTTAAGGGTAATAGTTATTTCTCATGAAGTGAATCCCTATTAAGATTTTTTACAAATATTTTCTTATAAAATTTATTAGAATATTAAATGTTGCTCTTACATATCATCCTGCAATGAGAATTTTAATTTTCTAATGGCGGCAAAAAATATAATATTTTACTCAGCAAGAGATTAGAAGTTTTATGTATATAAACCATTATCAAATAATTCTGCTGGAATTACAACAGCAAAATATTCTAAATGGAAAAACTTCATCCTCGTTTTTCACAGTGAAGAAAACAGTTTTTTTTGTTGTTGCTATTTAGAGTCCCCACAATGTATTTCAAAGAAGGTTATAAATGCTGTATAAATTTGCTTCATTGTTACACAATTTAAATTCTGAAAGAAAATGGTACGAACACAAACTTCATCCTAAGACCCTCCTTTAACACCTGAAAATAAGGATTAATTACAAAAAATACCCAAAAAAAGACATATTGTGGCTATATTGTCATTTTGTTATTTCTGTTCTCATCTCAAAGAAACACACAATGTAAAACTCCTTTTCCCCAATTCCAAGACACATATGAGACAGCTACCTGTTAATATGTTAAAAAAATTAAAAGCTATGTTAATGTGAGAAAAGCCCATGCCCTTAAGTCCTATAAAAATAAATACAATTTTCTCCTTAAAATGAAAATACAAAGAACATATAGCCACCAGAATAAAACCAGGTATTCTTCAGCAAATAATTTTGTAAGAAAACTGGCATAATGTACTGACTTTAGAGGAAAATTCTAAAGAGTAATTTTTCAATTTTCTCTAAAAGTTTATTTTCATTTATTCAAAAACATTCATTTAGGCTGGGCACGGTGGCTCACACCTATAATCACAGCGCTTTGGAAGACTGAAGGAGAATGGCTTGAGCGCAGGAGCTCAAGACCAGCCTGGGCAACATGGTGAGACCCTGTCTCTACCAAAAAATTAAAAAATTAGCCAGGTGTGGTGGTGGGCACCTGTGATCCTAGCTACTCAAGAGGTTGAGGCAAGAGGATCGCTTGAGCCCAGGAGGTCAATGTTGCAGTGAGCTATGATCATGCCACTACACTCCAGCCTGGATAACAGAGCAAGGCCCCTATTTTGCAACAAAAAACAAAAACAAAAAAACTGTTTATTTAGTCTAAGACATTTTATGCACAGAAGTAATACAAAGGTGTATTTCCCTATGTAGGGAAATCTGCCCTGCACAGTCTGAGTGAGTTTATAATCTTATACTCTAATAACTTAATATTTGGTTAAGTTCTTGGGCTCTAACCACAGACTTTATCAAGTGTGGGTTGAAAAGCATACAATTTCAAGCCACTCATTCTATTCTCCCCAGTCTATTTTTTCCCCTTAAGTCACACTAATGAAGTGTTTAAGATGCTTGATTGGTAACTATTTTGAATTTGGCTAGTTTTCTTAATAGTAAGTATAAACTCTTAAGAAAAAGAATTAAATTACTGGAACTGGAGGCCATTATCTTAAGTGAAGTAACTCAAACAGAAAGGCGAATAGCACATGTTCTCACTTATAAGTGGGTGCTAAATAATATGTACACATGGACAGAATATGGAATGACAGACACTGGAGGTTGATGACTGGGAAGGTTGAAGGGTGGAAGGCGGGAGCAAGAGGTAAGAAATTACTTAATGGGTACCATGTACATAATTCAGGTGATGAATACACTAAAAGCCCAGACTTCACCACTATGCAATATATCCAGAAAACAAAATTGCACTTATATCCCTTAAATTTACACAAATCAAAAATAAATAAATAAATAAAAAGAAAGAGAATTACTTATTTCCATGAAGAAAAGTCCTGTTGCAACTTGAGAAATTATAAACCACTCCTGCAAAATTACCAACTCAAAACAAAATATTCAAAGGAAGTAATAAGGCTTTAGATGAAATTCTATAGCTCCAATGATTAGATTAAAACAATATGACTTAAAACACAAAAGTTTACAATTATGGTTTTTAAAAACTGCCATCATGTTTGGCTTTTACCTGTATTGAGGAAGTCTCATTCACAGTTATTTCTAAGAAATTCATATGAATAAAAATATAATTAATCCATGGAAAAAATAATTTATGAAAACCCATGGCTTAATTATTATTAAATCTTGCCAAATGTAACTGGCCTCAAGAAATATCCAAGGCCATGGTAATTGTAAGTACACAGATTACTTTAAAAAAATGAAAATTTTTCTCTCTTGTCATCTAAATGAATCCCCTGATAAACATAGTTCATAACAAAGTGATCTTTTCTTAATGGTATATGTTTTAGAATTCTAGAAAAATATAATAGTTCTACTCTTATTTAGGGCCCTACATACATTGTGTATTCTATTTTAACAAACTCCCTTATGTTTGTGCTACTTCATAAAGTCATTTTTACTTACTTTTGATTTTATTTACTTTTTGTCTTCTCCTAGGTCTTTAGCACAATGTCATAAATATAACAAACAATAATTTGATTTGAAAGATTAGAGTGCTTAAATTTCCTATTTCTTAAATCATATAAAATAGGTAGTTATAATAAGAAAACATAGAATAAAAAGAAATAATCACATACCCTTAAGTATTGTACCTAAAAGATTTACTCAGACATAAAAGAAATTATTACATTAGTGAATTCTATAGATTTTTATTAATTGAATGCTCCTATGTAAATGAGGAAACGTAGGCATCGGTAAGTGAACTGATTGGGTTTAGGTAAACACAGATGAAAAGACAAGATTAAGAGAGTATTAATGATAGAACCACCATACATTGTAATGTTAAATTCTTATCAGCTATATATTATGACTAGGAATTGACACGGAATTCAAATACTTTATCTGTTGTCACTAAATTTCTAATATTAAATATAATTTAACATACTAAAATAGCTGATGAGTAAATGTATCCTAAATCTGCAAAACTGTGACATAATTACCTACTGACAATTTTATTAAGTTATAGCTTTCTAAGGTTGTGGCCACTATGGAAAACATGATATTGAAAAAAAAATGTTAACTTATTTTATTTCCCTATGATCTTATAAATTTAAAACTGGCATTTTCTCTTTATTACTCCTAAACAGAATTATTTTCAAATGCATGATGAAAAGGTTAAAAAAGCAGATAAAGTTATAGAAGACTAAGAAATTGAAGCTAAATAGAATATTTTTATAAGTAAGAAGTTTACTGCTTTATATCGTAAACTAAATTCCAAGTAAACACTTTTCAAGTTTTAAGATGTGTAATGCCTACGTGAGCATGATGATGCACACCTCTAGTCCCAATAACTTGGGAAGCTGAGGCAGGAAAATCACTTGAGCCCAGGAATTCAGAGCTATTGTGTGGCATGATCACATCTGTGAATAGCCATTATGTAATGCTTTTCGGGGATGCCCTTAGACAATTAGAAAAGTTGTTTGGAGTGCACTAATTACAAAAGTAAAAAAAAAAAAATTGATGTAGAACAATTCCTTCTTTCCAATCAACCACTTAAATGACACAAAAGTTAACTATAGTGAAATAAAAATACAAACTCAAGAATGTAAGTCTAACTAAAACCAAACAACAAATCTAGTGATAAAAAAGGTAAGGCTAATTGTGTCTTAAATACTTGACATGAAAATTGTAACAACATTTATCCTCTTAAATAAAATATTTAGCATATTAAAAAAAATTTTAATGTAGTGGGAGCTGTGGTGTCTCACCAAGATCCTCTTTTAGGATAGAGACATTCTTTCCCTGGAGAGTTCTGAGAACTGTGGGGTGATGGCTCACAGTTGAAACCCTCCCTATAGAAGGGAGCTGCTTCACCCAAGGTTAAGCCCCCTCATTAGGAGCAGTGTGAATTCAAACAATGGTCAATTAGAAGGACAAAAAAAAAAAAAAACAAAAAAAAACAAAAACCCCAGCTCCTTTGACCCAATTGAGGACACCTCTGAAGCCATTCCAATTTCAGAGCTTTCCCATGGAGTGGGCTGGAATATCTCTTACAATTGCACCACTTTTCCTTCAGACCAGTCTTCCACTGCCACTTAGTTATAGGTGGTGTTATCAAGAATATTCCCCAGTAAAGCATCTACAGAATTTGTTTTCTGGAATAGCAGTTAATGAGTGTTTTGTAGTATAGTATTTAGTTAAATATAATATTTTTGAATATATAAATTGAAAAATCAATTAAGAATTTGAACTTTTAAAATGAAATGGACTTCTATTTCAGATGCAGAAAACTGGAGTCATTCCCACAAAAATCACAAGAAAAAGCCAGACAATCTAAAGAATTATAACTTTTTTAGGCCTCAGAGAGAGCTGAGGTTGCCAAGCAATCAAACAGCTTGAAATCTGAGGACAGGAACCTCCAAGAAGAGTCAGGATGCACGAACTTTCTAACCTGAGGCAGAGAACAGGAAGAAGCAGCACTGGGCACCACATTAAGTTGGCAAGAAAAAATCAGCTAAATTTTTTTTATAAATTTCTGAAGTCCATGTGTGGACTATAAGAGAATAAAACCCCCAGAGCTATAGACACAAGGGGAGTTTGCAAGAATACCCAGGCTCTTGCATTCAAACCTAAACAGTACTCAGGAGAAAAACTGGAGGCAGCATGGAAGACTGCAGAAAACTTACTTCATTGCTCCAGGTTAAAGGAGGGAGAATTAATTGCTGCAGAAAAGACACAAAGTTCTGCCCACATCCGTCTTCCTATCTCCTCTACAGAATGGAAGCCTTATGCATCTGAGAGAAAGATAACAACTCCTGTCACTTCTGGGGCACAGTAGGAGGCCTGTTGCAGCTGGAGGAAAGGAACATAGAAAACCTTCTACTCTGAGGGAGGGGAAGGGAAATGTTCTGAGTCCTGAAATTTACAGATCCCCAATCATGTAGAAATGCACAAAATCACTGAAAAAGCCCTACCTTCAAGATCCAGGACAGCACTTGACTAAAACGGAGTCTAGACCAGGACAAAAGAGAACCCCATGCCTTTGAACACCAGGCTTGCAAGCACCCAGTAACAGATAATGGTAGTCTATTGCGGAAGGGACTGCACAGTGTAGAGAACCTCTCTGAATCAGAACAGGGTAGAACAGAAATAGCAAGACACCCTGAAAAACTAGCACCTAACTAAACACAAAGTAAAGATAGAGAAATTTAAAGTCCATGGTACGCAGGGAGTAACAAACACAACCAGAAAACATAAACCCTGTTCAACAAAAGACTAAAATGACTCAATCCCTCTCACAAAAGGCTTAGCATAAGGAGAGGCAGGCCCATTTAGAACACAAATACGACTGTCAGGAGCTACTATCCCATACATGATGTCCAGTTTTCAACTAAAAATTACCTTACACATGAAGAAACAAGAAAAAAAAAAGTCAGAGAAAAATCAATAGAATCAAAATCACAGATGAACCCTATGTTGGAACTATTAAAGAATTTAAAGTAACTATGATTAACATGTTAAGAGTTAATAGCTGAAAAGGCAGATAACATACATAAACAGATGTAAATTTTCAGCAAAAGAAAGAAACTGTAAAGAAGAAACAATGGTAGAAATAAAAAATACAGTAAAAGAAATGATGTGCCTTCAATGGACCTATCAAAAGACTCAGTGAAGCCAAGGAAAACTCAGTGAATTTGAAGACAGGCCAGTAAAATACACACATATTAAAACAAAAAGAAAAAAGAATATACACACACTCCGATGGAGAGAGTGTGCACATTGGTGTGTTCAAAAGCTATTAAATATTATCAAATAATTCTACATAAATGTGATTGGAATCACAGAAAGCGAAGTGCCATATGCCAAATAATGGCTCCACAAAGATATCTAAACCATAATCTCTGGAACCTTTGAATAAACTATATTACATGGTAAAAAGGATTTTGCAAGTGAAATTAAGGTTATGGGCATTAAAATAGAGAGATTATCCTAGATTATGTAGGTAGGTTCAGTCTAACCACATGAGCTCTAAAAAGCAGAAAGCTCTCCGGCTAGAGAAGTGCGGCAAAAGAGGAAGGCAGAAAAGATACATATAAGGGGAAAACAGACAGATCCCAAGTCTGAGAAAAACTGGATGCATTATTACTAATTCTGAATGTAGGAGGCCACATGCAAGGTGAGTTCTAGGAGATAAGGGAAGGCTGTGACAGCAGGCAAATAAACAGGCCCATGAGGCTGGGCGCGGTGGCTCAAGCCTGTAATCCCAGCACTTTGGGAGGCCGAGACGGGCGGATCACGAGGTCAGGAGATCGAGACCATCCTGGCTAACATGGTGAAACCCCGTCTCTACTAAAAATACAAAAAACTAGCCGGGCGAGGTGGCGGGCGCCTGTAGTCCCAGCTACTCCGGAGGCTGAGCCAGGAGAATGGCGTAAACCCGGGAGGTGGAGCTTGCAGTGAGCTGAGATCCGGCCACTGCACTCCAGCCCGGGGCTACAGAGCAAGACTCCGTCTCAAAAAAAAAAAAAAAATTAAAAAAATAAAAATAAAAAAATAAACAGGCCCATGTGTTCTATAGCCATATAGAACTGAATTATGCTGGTAACCTGAGTGAGCCTGGAAGCGCATTTTCTTCCAGAGTCTCCAGTAAGAAATGCAGCCCTGCCAACGTCCTCATTTTAGGCCAGTGTGACCTGAGTGTTGGACTCTTAACCTACAGAACTGTGAAATAATTAATAAATCAGTGCTGATTTAAGCTGCCAAATTTGTGGCAATGCATTATTCTAGCAATAGAAAACTAACACAGAGACATACTAGAGCAGAAGAAATATGTGAAGAGATATTGAGTGAGAATTTTCTGAAAACAATGAAGTCATAAAACTACAGATACAAGAAGCCCAGAAAACACCAAGTAGAATTTTAGTAAATAAGTAAAAAAAGAGTATCATAATACACTGCTGAAATTCAAATATAAAGAGAAAATCTGAAGAAGGCATTCAGAGAATAAAGACACATTCCATAAAGAGGAACAAAGATAAAAATGACATTCTCATTAGAATCCGTACAAGCCAGAAGAAATGAGATGAAATCCCTTTCAAAGCCATTTTAAAAATATATAATCCACAATTCCATGTGTAGCCAAAAAATTCTTCAGAAAAAGATGGTAAAATAAAGACCTTTTTAGACAACAAAAACGGAGGTAATTCATGTAGCTGACTTTGTACTACGAATACTTTTAAATGCAGTTCAAGTATAAGATTTATACAAACAAGAGTACTAGAAAAGATAAATAAAACTATAAAATGCATTTATTTTTAACTGTTCTAAAATAAAATTCACTGTCCAGAGCAAAATAGCAGTGTACTGTTTCTTTTTCTTTTTCTTTTTTTGAGACAGAGTCTCACTCTGTCACCCAGGCTAGAGTGCAGTGGCACAGTCTCGGCTCACTGTAAACTCTGCTTCCTGGGTTCTAAGCAATTCTCCTGCCTCAGACTCCGGAGTAGCTGGGATTACAAGTACATGCCACCATGCCCAGATAATTTTGTATTGTTAGTAGACATGGGGTTTCACCATATTGGCCAGGCTAGTAATCTCAAACTGCTGATCTCAGGTGATTCACCCGCCTCGGCCTCCCCAAGTGCTGGGATTACAGGTGTGAGCCACGGTGCCCTAACTACTGTTTCTTCATAAGATATATAAAAGTAAAATGTATGACAACATTAACACAAAGGATGTAAAAGAGGAATTAGGAGTAAACTGTTACAAGCATCACTATTACACATGAAACTGTAATAATATTAAAAACTGATTCTGATAATTTAAAGATTTATATTGTAAGCCATAGAGAAGCCCCTAAAATGTTTAAAAGGTTGTCTTTTATTTTAAACATTTTAAAAATGTTTGAAGTATTGTCTCCAATAAGACAATATTGGAGAGAAAATGAAATAATAAAAAAATACTCCATTAACCCAACAAAGGGCATAAAAGAAGAAAAACAAAATAAAGTACAAATGGAAAGTAACAATGTATTCTAAAACAATTACCAAATTGGTAGATATCAATATAATCATGTCAGTAATTACACTAAACGCAAATGATGTAGAAATACCAATTAAAATATAAAAATTGTCAGATTGGTATTTTTAAAAAAAGCAGAACTGCTTTAAATATAAAAATGTACACAAGTTTAAAGAAAGGAAAAAAATTACCATCAAAACCCTTCATTAAAATAAAGAAAGTCATGTAAGGAGTTGAAAATGTTTAATTGGGTGAGCTTTATGCAACTTAAAAATTACCAAAAAGTTACACATTTTTCTATTATATAATTAAGGATCAGAAGGAATTAATCTGACATAACCCAGCTGAAATCAGTGATTTTAAAAAAACCAAGCCATTTTAACATTTACACTCCATCAAATATATGATCATAAACACAGTAACTATATAAAAATATGTGGATTTCCACCTTTAGTAATAGGCAAATTCTCTTGCTGAGAACAACTAAAAAAGCTGGATAAAACCAGAAATACTTCTTTGAGGGAAATGGAGAGTTAAGACAGAAGTCAATTATTTGACCATGACCCTGAAGAAGAAACTCTAAGAAGATGATTTTGGTTTCTGGACTGCTCGTCTCCCATGGACATGTTTTGGTAGAAGCAACTGAATGACTGAAATTGAACAAAATGTTTGGAGCTCAGAGCCTACTGAAGAGGAAAAAAAGCTTAGAAAAACCCTTATGATTTAAGTTGAGACCCTATAGAACTATACTTTAAAGAACTGGTGAATCAGAAAAAAGACTGGCCCTCTAACCTTGACTTCATTAAGGTCATTTAGGATTGCTAATGCTTACCAGAAGAAAATGTATTTTTTTCTGGAAGAAAACACCACTTTGTACTTTCATATTATGTTTATAATCTTTCAGATACTACATAGGTTTTTCACATAATAATAACAAGAAAAGACATGTAAGTAGAGAGGAAGATATTACTGAATACCAAAAGTAACACAAGATGACAGAGGTAGCTCTGATAAATAATCAAAGACTTTAGGGTAACTACATTTACCCTAATAGTTAAACATTAACTATTAAAGTTAACTAAATTAACTTAATTAAAGAAATTAAAGACCAAGGAAATTAAGGACCAAGATAAACAATTGGATAAGATAGACAATTGGAAGATAATTTTTTTTGAGATAGAGTCTTACTCTGTCGCCTGGCTGGAGTGCAATGGCACAATCTTGGCTCACTGCAACCTCTGCCTCCTGGTTTCAAACAATTCTGCCTCAGCCTCCTGAGTACCTGGGATTACAGGCACGCAACACCATGCCCAGCTAATTTTTATATTTTTAGTAGCGACAGGGTTTCACTATGAAGGCCAGGCTGGTCTCAAACTTCTGACCTCATGATCTGCCTGCCTCGGCCTCCCAAAGTGCTGGGATTACAGTCGTGAGCCACCACGCCCAGTTGGAAGATAATAAATACTACAAAAGTCAAATGGAAATTTGAGTACTTACAAAAATTGAAATTAAGAACTGAGAAGACTTGACACAGCTAAAGAGAGAATTAATAAAGTAGACTATAGGTTAAAAGAAAATACTCAAAATCACTGAGAGAGAAATAGGAGTGGGGGAAAGGATATAGATAGATAGGTAAGAAAAGTATTTTTTAAAACTCTAATTTTTATCTAAGATAAGCTCTAACAAAAGGATAAAAAGAGTCACAAGCAATACCTGAAGAGGTAATGGCTAGGAAGTTTCAAAATTGAATGAAAGTGATAAAACTTCAGATTTGAAAATCTCTACAAGTCCTAAGCAGGGTAAATACAAAGAAAATCCACAGCACCTGAAAACATCATAGTAAAACTTATCAACTCCCAAAATACAGAACACCTTTAAAACAGACATCAGGTGGGTTGGAGTGGAGAATAGAAACAATATGACCAAGAATTAACCTATAAAATAAAGAAATAAAACACAGAATGAAAAAAGCCAAAAGACAATAAAATTATATTTTCAAAGCACTAAAAGAAAATAACTGCCAACCTAGAATTCTGTTGGTTCAAAATATCCTTCCAAATATTGAGGTGGATTTTCAAGACGTTTAGAGAAACAGGAACTAAAAATTCATGACAGGCAAACCTGCACTAAATCAAATACTAAGAAGTGTTCTCTCAGAAGAAGAAAAATGATACTAGGTGGAGGTCAGACATTCAGAAAAGAATGATAAGCAACAAAAAGGGATAGTCATTTGGTTAAATCAAAACAGATGTTGACCAATAAAATAAGTAGACTTTCTTGCAGGGTGTGAATTTAAGATGAACATGCACACATGTATACATATGTACACGTATGTCTGCAAAATTTGGAGTAAATTGAGTTAAAATAGAGTAAGGAAGGACCACACATTGTCTGGGAATAGGACCTTGATAAATCAAGGACAACTCCTGCAATTTGAAGGATTATCAATTACACACAGTTTCTCAAAGTGTGTTCTCTGGACCAGCAGCATCAGCATGATCTAGCATGATGGTTAATTTTATGTGTCAATTTTACTGGGTGTCAATATATTTGATTAAACAGCACTCTGGGTATGACTGTGAGGGTATTTCTTCATAAGATTAACATGAACAGGTAGACTGGATAAAGTAGATGGCCCTCTTTCATGTAAGAAGGCTTCATCTAGTCAATTGAAGATATGAATAGAACAAAAAAGTTGCGCAAACTCCTTCTGCCTGAATGTTTGAGCTAGGAATACCGGTCTCTTCTGACCTTTGGACTCAGATGGAAACATCGGCTCTTCTTCAGCCTTGAGCCAGCCAGCTTTTGGATAGAAACTTACATCACTGGCTCTCTTGGTTCTCAGACCTTGGTACTTTGATTAGAACTACACATTGGTTCTCCTGGGTCTTTAGCATACTAACTGCAGATATTGGGAATTCTCAGTTTCCATAATCACGTGAGCCAAATTTTTATAATAAATAATATGTATATGCATGTATATTCATATGAATGTAAACATCTTATTTAATCTGTTTCTCTAAATAAGCTTGACTAACACACCTGAAAACTCGTTAGAGGTGCCCTAAATTCTCATGCCCTACTGAAGTCCTACTGAATCAGGTACCCAATGATCTGTATGTTAATAAGCCCTCTATGTTAATCTGATGCATGCTGATGTTAGAAAACTACTGCACTAAGGAAACAAATAATGTACAATCTTCAACTTAACAGTTTCTTGTTACTTCTCGCTAGTGAATTTTTTTTGGCAATTAAGAATAACACTGATTACTGCCAGAACTTATGAAGAAAAGGAAGGAAGGCAAGGAAGGTAAGACAGGCAGGCAGGCAGGAAGGTAGAAAGGCAGGAAGGCAGACAAGCTGGCTAGCTTAAATAAAGAATATCAAGAATAAAAAGAAGGGACATTACTACAGATTATATGAATGTTAAAAGAATAACACGATAACATTACAAAAAACTTTATGCCAATAAAAACCTACCAAAACTGACACCAGAAAAAACAGAAAATTTTGGGAGATCTGTAACTAATTAAATTGAAATTTTAATTAAGAAACTTTCCTAAAAGAAGAGATCCAGGAGTAGATGTCTTTGCTTGTGAAGTTTGCTAAATATTTCAGGGGAATAAAAGACAGAAAAATAATCTTATAGAAGCTTTCAAGAGATAAATCTATTTCACATTACAATGAAATTGGATTTCTTATAGAAATTGATAATTCTTTTAGCATTTAAAAATTAAACCAATATAGTACACCATGTTAACAGGAGAAAAACCACAAGATCATCTTAGTGTATATTTAAAAAGCATAACATACATCACGATAGCAAGTTTTTGTTAATTACAAATATAAGAAATGTATAACGTTTATTGAAAATTATATATAATAGATAAGAGGCATCTTAATTAATGATAAATGTTCAATGTTTTTCATCTGAGATGGAGAACGTAAAAAGAATGCCTGCTATAACCATGACTGTAATAAATTGTATTGGAGGTACTGGGTGGCACTGTAAGTTAAGAAAAAGAAATTAAAAGGTGCAAGGATTTTAATGGGGGAAAAAAACTCCCCCATTATTCATGGATGACACAATGATGTATATACATATACATTTTGAAATAATCTATACAAAAATAATTAGGGATAATAAGTGGGTTAACATTTCAGGATATTGAAATGGAAACAATTAAAATAATTAAAATAAAATGTATAAAAGAAACCACTGACAACATGATAAAAATATAAAATTCATTTGTAGCCTTGAAAAAGTAAGATGTTCTAAAATTACCTTCCATGCTAACAGCTAAAAAATTAGACAAATACAGGGAACAACTATTTTCAGACAATACAGGGAGTACAGAACAATGAACCCTAAGGAAGGAGAAACCAATAAGGTGAGCTCCCCCATCATCCACATTTCTTTTATGGAGGTATTTCCTACATTATGGCAAATACTGAGTCCTGCAATGTTTTTGAGTTGACAAGACTGAGACTGTAGTTCAAGACAGCCAAGGTGAATAGAATTTGCAGGACAGAGTACCTGAGAGGAGGAAGCTATAAAGAAAAAAATTTCCAAAAACCTGAGTCTTAGGCTGAATAGCAATCTACTTATGTGAAGCCTGAAAGCTCCAAGGGCTAGAATAGAACAATTTTTTGAAAAGAATAATTATGAAGGAGTTGTAACACAAACATCACTGAGAGTGCATAGTGCTGGGAATTGTCTGAATTCCCTCCAGCCAGAAAGGAGAGAGCTCAATAAATACACTGAGCATTCAGGAGAAATTCTAGCAAGTCCACCCTTTCTAAGTGTGGCAAAAGCAATCCAAGAATAGAGGCCTCTCTAAATTTGCCTTAGAAGATCTTAAAAACATGCCTCATGAGCAAGGATAGCCTCTTCAACTAATGGTGCTGGGACAAATGGACATTCATAGGCAAAAATATGTACCTCAACCTAAACCTCACACCTTACACAGATATCAGCTCAAAATAGATCACAGACTTAAAAGTAAAACAACTTTTAAACCACAAAACTTTATAGAAAACACAATATAAAATTTGGGAACACAGAACTAGGTGAAGAGCTCTTAGACATGACACCAAAAGCTTAACTATAAAAAGGTAAATCTGACAAGCCAGATTAAAAAAAATTTAAATTTTTCTCTGCTAAAAACCCCATTAAAAGGATGAAACGGAGCACGTCTAGGAGAAAATATTTGCAAACTACATTTCTAAAAAAGGACTTGTATTTGAATATAACAAAAACTCTCAGAGCTCAAAAGTTAGAAAGTGATTCAATTAAAAAATAGGCAAAAGACATGAACAGACAATTCATGAAGGAGACACACTGATGGGAAATAAACATATGAAAAGATGTTCTGCATCTTTATCCATTAGGAAAATGCAAATTCAGAGCACAATAAGATATCACTACATACCTATCAGAACACTTTAAAAAATGCTGGTAACAATGAGGAGAAACTGGACCACTCACACATTGCCAGTGGAAAGATAAAGTGGTACAGTCACTCTAGAAGACAGTTTTGCAGTTTCTTATAAAACTAATCATATACTTACCAAAGAGCCAGTAATCTCACTCTTGGGTACTTATCCCAGAGAAATAAAAATATATGTTCACATAAAAACAAATGTCCATTGTAACTTTATTTTTAATAGGCCCAAACTGGAAAAAACTTAAATGTCCTTTAGTAGGTATATGTTTAAACAAACTGTCATCCATACCACAGAATATGACTGAGAAATTAAAAAGGAACATACTATTAATTCATGCAACAACTTGAATGGATTGCATGGCAGTATTTTTAGTGAACAAAGATAAATGTTAAAATGCACCTCTGAAAAGTGTAGGAATCCAAGAAGAAGTAGGGAAAATTAGAAAAAATATTGAATATAAAAAATACTACATTTGTACAATGCAGGTAAAACAGTGCTTGGAGGAAAAGTTATGGCTTTAAATGCTCATCTACCACACCATTAAACAAGAAAAGTCTAAAATCAAAGATCCAAGAGAGGGTTTGGGAAACATCTGTAAAGGATAAGATAGTAAATATTTTAAGCTTTAGGCCATATTGTCTCTGTTGCAACTATTTAACTCAGTCACAGTAATGTGAAAGCAGTGATAGGCAATATACGGGCAAATGAGTGTGGCTGTATGCCAATAACTTTATGTACAAAAACTGGTGACAGAATGATTTGGCTCATGGTCCACAGTTTATAGACTCAGTTTCCACTCTAAGATATGGAAAGAAAAAAGCAAGCAAATGTGATGTAAATAGAAAGGAGTAATAAAAGCAGAATTCATATAATAAAAAGCAAAAAAACCCTAAAAATGTTAATGAACACAGTATCATTTTTGGGGGGAAATCATAATATTGAAAAACAACAGCTATTCTGATAATGAAAAAATGAGAAAAACAAAAATTAACAAAATCTGAAATGAAACATCATTAGAGATCATACTTATATTTTAAAATATTAATAAAATGTAAAAAATTACACAGAATGTATGGCAATAAGTCCAACAACTTTGATAAGATGAGTAAATTCACTGAAGACAAAAATAACAAAACAGATACAAAAATAAATATATTATATGGATACTCACTTATCAATTTAAAAAACTGAATCTATAATTTAAATTTTCCAAGAAAGAAAATTCCAGGCAGAAATGGCTCTGCTGGTGAATTCTCAAACATTTCAGGATAAATAATACTAAAGCTACAAGTGACATTATCTCATGCAAAGAAAACAAGGAAACTACAGAAAGTGTTAGATAGATTATGTGAATTTAGAAAGTTCTAAACAACTTACCGAGTTCACTAAAATTAAGTGGCAAGATTATAAAATATAAAATCAACATATAAAAATCAATACACTAATACAAAATTGTCCCCTTTTTTCAGTTTTATTGAGGTAAAATTGACATAGGCAATCATTGATTTGCTATTTTTAAAGATAAATTAATTTGCATTTCATTTAATTTCATATAAATGGAATCATACACTATGTACTCTTTTTTGTCTGGCTTCTAACTCCCAATTGGAAATTTAGAGCAAAAAATCTAATATAATATCATCAAACACATGAAAAATTTAAAAAATAAAAATTTAAAAAGATTTAAGAATAAGTACAAGAGCTTTACAATGAAAACTACAGTAAGCTGCTGAAAAATATTAAAGATCTCAATGAATGACAATTTCGAAAGTTTGAATACTCAGTATTACGATGAAGAATCTCCTCAAATTTAAAGGTTCAACAGAGTTGTAATTAAAATTTCAGCAGAATTTCTTTTTTTGCTGCTTTAGAATTGACAAGTCACTTGTAAAATTTATATGAAAATGTAAATTAATCTAGAAAAGTCAAAGCAATTTTAAAAAAGAATAGTTAGAGGACTTATATTACCTCATCTCTTTCAAAACTTAATATAAAGCTACGATACAGGAAGATAGTGCAGCAGTGACATATAGTTCATGGGACAGAATGAAGTCTAGAAATAGATCTACACATAGGTGGTCAATAGGTAATTGAATGATACTGAGGAAAAATAACAGGGTGAGCAGATCTTACTCAACCCAATCTTTATTAAACCTAACGCTAATTAAGATAGTATGGCTTAAAGACAGAAAAAGAGATGAGGCAGAGCTGTTTGCCAAACCATAATCAAGTATATATGAAAAACTAATTTGTGACAAAAGTGACAGAACACAGGGAAAAGAAGTGTCTTTCCAATAAATGGTGCTGGGTCATCTTCATATACCTATTGCTCCTACCTCATTATAGTCACAAAAATTCCAAATGGATTACACATCTAAATTCAAAAAGCAAAGAATAAAGCAGCCAGAAGGTAAGACAGGGCAAATGTAGACAAAGCTTTTACAACACCAAAAGCACTTATAAACCAAAAAATTGTAAGGTAAATTTAATTAAAATTTACAACTTCTGTTGATCAAAATAGACCATATTGATAATGATAAGTCAAAAAATGGGAGAAGATATATGTATGACATATAACATACAAAGGGCTCATTTTCAAAAAATTAATAAGAAAAAGACCAAAGAAAGCCCACAATTTAAAAAAATGGACTAGAGATTTCAACAGGCAAATCAAAAGAAGAAAACAAAAGACAAATGTATTTAAAAAGTGCTCAACCTCATTTATCATTGGGAGAATGCAAACTAAAAATACAATGGAATGCCACTACACTTCCACCAAAATGGCTACAATGACAGAGACTAAAACTACTGAGTCCTATCAAAGATATGAAGCAACAAGACCTCTCATAATCTGCTGCAGAGTTAGTAAACTAGTACAACCACTTTTGAAAACCATTTGGCATTATCTAGTAAAACTGAACATATACAAACACTATGAATCAGCAATTACACTCCAAATTATCTAACATATACACATTAATGTGTAGTACACACACGTAATAGTAGCACACTCATGGTAATTATAAGTGGCCTTATCTATATAGCAGTATTATTTGTAATAACTAAGATAAGGAAAATTCCAAATGCCCACCATCGGTAAAATGAATTAATAAATTATGGTATAGACACATAAATAAATAAAAGAATAAATGAATAAACTATTGTTATATGCAACAATAGATGAATCTCATAAAAATAATGTTGAACAAAAGAAGTCAGAGACAAACAAATACATACGATGTACTTACATTTACATAAAATTCAAAAATGACAAAACTATCTTAGTATTAAAAGTCACGGTAAGGAATTGGAAGAAAAGCAAGAACAGTGACTAGGAAAAAAGTGCAAAGCAAGGGTTCCTGGTGTACAGTCTATTTGTTAACTTCGGTGATGATGAGTGTGTTCATTCTTTCAATAAGCTTTTATATTCTGTATTTGTGTTATACCTCTATAAAAACTGTGAATACATACAGTATTCACAGTTTTTTCTGTGTGTATGTGTATACGTGTGCACAATTTTACTCCAAGAATGAGGGCCAGTCTCTTCCAGGAATGGCCTTTAATCATGGCAGATATGATAATGTTTGCTTATTCAAATTCCAATGATGTTATATATAACATTGTAGATTTAATTTGAAAGTTAGTTCATTAGTTAGTTAGTTAATTAATTAATTAATTAGCGAAAGTTTTGCTCTGTCACCCAGGCTGGAGTGCAGTGGTGCAATCTTGGCTTGCTGCAACAAGCCTCCTGGGTTCAAACGATTCTCCTGCCCCAGCCTCTCTCCCGAGTGGCCGGGATTACAGGCGTGCACCACCACACACTGCTAAGTTTTGTATTTTTAGTAAAGACAAGGTTTCACCATGTTTTCCAGGCTGATCTCCAACTCCTGGTCTCAAGTGATCTGCCCTCCTTGGCCTTCCAAAGTGCTGGGATTACAGGCGTGAGCCACCACGCCTGGCCTGAAACTTTATATTTTAAACGTTTTATCACCCCCCAAAGATGCCCAATTTTATCATGTTACCATTTGTACATGTTTGAATCTTTACTGGAAATAGTAACATGCACTAATGACAGTGAATTACTAATACAACAGTAAACATTTAAAATCACTGAAGATCTCTGCTTGGACCAAAATATATCAGATGTTTTTACATAACAACTAGCCAAAAATATCAGAATAATTGTGAAATGCAATTGCAAAATAATTAACCTTCATTACCAAGAACTCTTTCTATATTTTGTATTTTTGTGTACTGTTTCACTACATTTAAAAAGAGTTAAAATGAATAAAATCAAACAGTCATGCATACCTCATATTTTCAGCTGAATCTTCTGGCATTGGAGCAACTGTTTGTACAGCTGGAAGGTTTTTGCTGGTAGCACCATTCACAAAACTAGAAGAGGAGGAAGAGGAGGAGGACCCTGAATCCACGGCACCTGTTCCCAAAATAATAATTTTTAGCCTTAAACATAAATTTGTTTAAAAAAAATTTATTACACCATTACTATCTGATTTTGAAAGAATTACTCATCAGAATTTCAAAACAGAATTTGACAATCATTTGGCCATTAGTAAGTATGCTAATAAATATAATTTTATATAACAGATGCTGCATTGAAATCTAATTGATTTGCTTACATTAATCTAACAAAACTACATACTACAAATGGGGTATAAATAAAAAACATCAACAAATGAAAAACTTTTTAGATAAAATGAGGCTGATAAAACAATGCAAATTTAGGTGTGAAAAAGTTATCTTTTTATAGCTACACTGCAATATTTTTGGTATTCATCATTTAAGACAGAGTTTGGAGTGAACGATCTGAGCATAAATTTGTGGCACTGCAGCATCAAATGCTGCTTTTGATAAGATCACTGCTTAAGAAGGGCTATAATGAGTTACATTAGTACCTGGTCTTAAAATAATGAGTGTTCCCTCAATGATATAAAAATATAATTTTAGTAGAGATTTTTCTGTAATACGCCACGTAAGTATATTAAATAGCTGTGGAGTTGAGGGACATCTAGTGTTCCAAAATATTATCATCTTATACTAATTCCCATAAAACTGAATTGCTTACTGGGACTTCCACTATAACATTTTAGAGCACCTATACGCCAATATTTGAAATGAAGAGTATGTCCGGCTTAGCTGTTGGCTCACAATTTATATACACATACACACACACACACACACACACACACACACACATTTTTAAGAAGTTTATCACTTACATTTTTATTTCTCATTGTAATATTATATACTTTATACTATCATCAAAACTCTTGCTACCATTACTTTCCATATTCATTCTTAATTCTTAAAATAGAAATTAAAAACATCATGACTTGTCTCATATAAAGACAAAAAAGGTGATTCCATTTTGCATTTACCTAACTCCTAACAAGAATAACGACTTCATTCACATTTTTAAAACCTTTACACTTTTAAAGTATATACTTTAGTAAAAGAAAAGCAGTTTGACTCCTATCTCTAGAAAGCTAAATGAGTATAAAGAATGAAACTCTAATACTGGAAAGACTTTAAAGTCTTCAGACAAGCCAGGTAGAAATATCTATTTATAATACAGATAAACAATAGATGGTCTATTCTTTGACACAATGCCATTAATGACATTTATTTGCCAATATAAATATTCTTAATAGAGTACATTCTACTTACTACAACCCCATAAATGTGTTGTTCATGATATGTCAGATTCAGGTGGTATGATAAACAAGATAGATACAGAAAGCACAAAAAAGAGCTATGAAATTAATAAAAATGGGAAGAATCTAGGCAATGATAATAAATGGAAAGTTCAAGGCTATACAGTCTGGAGAAGAGAAGACTACTATAGTCAGGGAAGAAAAGTCAGGGATCATCTTGCGCTGTATAAATACCTAAAACGGAATCACAAAGATTTGGGTAAGGATTTATTTAGCTGATAATCAACAGGAACATTTCTGTAAATTTACAGAAAAAAAAAAGGTTATTTTAGGCAGACTTTTAATATTTGTAATGATTTTGAAATTTGTTGTTCCTAGATTCATTAGGAATTTGCTGGGCAATGAATTGGATCAAATTATAATCTATGTATATGAATTAATTCAATGTCAAACAACGGTTCTTATTCACATGCACTTTTTATCAAGTTGAGGCTCTTGCATATCGTCAAGGTTCTTAGGGGAGCTCTACCTCCCTTAGGGGATTTAGCAAAGAATATATGTTAGAACTCAACCAATCAATGTCCCCAAATCTGCTTTCTGTCACTAACATTTTTAGTACATCTTGATATTCTTGATATATTTTACTCATTTTTACATATCAAACGTCAGTGTTCAAATTATCCTTTGCTTCTGCTCCCCAAATACCTTTCAGTAATCTGATTTCACTCTGAAAATAAACAGCACTGTTTTGAGAAGACTCAAAAACAATACTGTCCTCTAAAATGACCACTAAAAAATGCACTCTACAACTACAGACAAATTCTAAAAAGTCATAACATAAAATATAACCTTCTTAAAAATTAAGATAATCTTAAATGATTAGGGTATTTTAATTTTTAAGATCAAATAAGCAGAAAAATGAAAATATAGAAAACATAAAAAGATGAGTATCACAAAAATATATAAGGACAATACCTGTTGTATTAATCATACTTTTTGGTGTAGCTCCAGTAGCAGCAAATATATTAGAGGTACTGCCTGTTGGCAGCCCACTTCCAGCAGTAGTGGCTCCCACAGTGGTTACAGCTAAACTACCTGGAGGTGGCTTCTTTACAGGCACCACAACACTCCTGCAAAGAAATGAAGGATTGGAAATAACAAACATGAAGTTGAAGATGAATTCTAATCCCGCTGCAGCAGATATACATAGTCAACATCAAATTTCTCCCTCTTTCTTCTTCCAATTAAAAAAATTTTTTAAACTCCTTAGTCCAGCTTTGTCAGTGGAAAGGATATGGACATTAAGGATATATATATAAAGTGCATTGACTAATTGATTTGGCCAATATTTTTGTAGACTTTGGAGTCTGCAAACCTTTCTTAAGATGGCATATGGACTGCGATCATAAATCTGGGAACATTAAGAAATTTGTGCTCAAGTTAGGAGATTTTATTTTGCCTATGCACATAGAATTTTTGGTAAAATATACATAAAATATCCATCTTATCCACATCACATTCTCCATGATATTCATAAATATGTAAAAACATAAAACATTTGAATACAAATTCTTTTTTCTTTTTTTTGACATAGAGTCTCACTCTGTCACGTAGACTGGAGCACAGTGGTGCCATCTTGGCTCACTACAACCTCTGCCTCCTGGGTTCAAGCGATTCTCCTGTGTCAGCCTCCCAAGTAGCTGGGATTATGGGTGCGTGCCACCACACTCAGCTAATTTTTGTATTTTTAGTAGAGACGGAGTTTCACTATGTTGGTTAGGCTGATCTCAAACTCCTGACCTCAGGTGATCAACCCCCTTGGCCTCCCAAAGTGCTGGGATTACAGACGTGAGCCACCACACCCAGCCTTTAAATGCCAACTTCTAAAGCTTCTTCATAGTAAAGCTGAAAATTAAACCAAGCAATAATAAACAACATCTAACGGCATAATGAGGTTATACTTTATTTTTATGAACAAAATTGAGTTGCTTTTATAGTAGGAATATTGCTATGAAAGAGAACGGAGATGATAGAGAGACATTTGGTTAGAAGTTCATTTAGTTTTTCAGCCTTGGTTTCCTTAACAGAGGAGTTCAATATTTCCCCAGGTTTCTTTAGCATATTTTAAATGTATTTCATTTAAAAATTTCTGAATTTGACATTGTGTTAAGGTTAAATGACAAATAAATGTGGATATTAGTCAATTTTTAAAAATGTAAAAAGAAACTACTTCTCAAACTTAATAAATATCTAAACTTCCTTGCAGTAAAGGTTCATTCTTCTCAAAATTTACAGCACTGCAAACTTCATTTAACAAATATCTTCCAAACCTTACTCAACCATCATTGATTTTATTCATCTACAAATAGATGTATAATCTATTTTAATCAAATGTAATGCTTGGAAATTGGTGACTGATAGTACTAAAACATCCAACTTGATCTACAACTTTTTCATGCATCTCTATTTTATACTTATTCAATGAAAAAAATCTCCTTAAAGAAAACGACATCAATGGTCCATTCTCAAATAAGTCTGTTGCTTAAACTTCCTTAATACCAACACATTTTTTCCACAAATAAGTGGTTTTGTTAATATCTTCAGTGACTTCTTTAATGTTAATAATCTAAATTTGTAATAATTATTATTCTTAATTTTAGAAATACTTAAAAAATTCTGTGTGACCAAAGGTATTACAATCTTAAATAGTTTTACTCATGCCAAAAAATGTCTTCACTATCTCCTTCTAGGGACTTCCTTCTTTTCTCTTTAAGCATGTTGGTGTCAAATTCTTCAGACTCAACCTTTAACTCTCAACTATCTATCTAATTACCTAAAGCACACATTATGCTTTCAATCCCTATATTGGCGAGTCCTCATCTAATGCCTTCGTTTATTTCCTTGAGAGGCCATGTGACATTGCAGAAAAGAATATAAGATGTGGACTATATTTCAAAACTAAGGCTTGAAAACTGGACCACTCTCAAACTGTATGATCTTACACTTTTTTGAGTGTAAAATGGTAAGACTGACGCTACCTCCTTCACATACAACTGGGGAGATTAAACGAGATCATATTTAAATGGACTTTGTCAATTATGAGGTATATTATAAATGTTAATAATCATTCCCAATGTCTAAAGTGAAATACGTTTTTCATCTATGGGATATAAGGCATCTACTTATAATGATCTACATAAAAATCAATAGAAAAAAGGAACATGCCAATATTTGGGGTTTGTCATCAACATTCTCCTCTAAACTTAGACAATAATGTGAGACGTACTATTGCATTGGCTCTCCAGGAAGAAAACAAAACCATCAAATGTTGATTTGAAGAGGAGTCATTAGTGAAAGTATAATGCTCTTTTTTCTGCATCTCTCATGATTTTTTTTAGGACAACAGCAGATACAATGATGTTTATTTATGGATCAAGAATCATGAGCTAATGAACAGTGCTATGAGCTGAATTTGCAGAATGTAGAAAAACTATTATTATAAATTTCTGATCTATTGATCACTACTAACTTTGAGCAAAAGCTGTCTTTAACAGACTGGTATCTTGTCGAATGTGGAAGCTATGAGAAATAAGTTATATTGGGAAAAATAAGTTATACGAGTGAGAGAAAAAAATAAATATCTAAATCCTATAATTACGACTTATAAGTAAAATATAGAAAGGTTAAATGCTTACTTACTAAAACATATGAAAGCACTGAATTAATAGCAATTGATATGAAAGCCTCCAAATATTTCATTGCTGGCAAACTCAGCCGTTTGTCGGTATGGCACAGAATCCTAACCCTACAGACCTGGGTTAGAATTCTACCTTCAGCAGTTACTATGTGGTATTGGGCACATAGATCTCTCTAAGCTTCATTCTCCTCCCCATTAAAATGAGATGCATAATGGTAGTATCATTATAAACTTAAGATTGCTATAAAGATTGTTATAAAGATAAAAGGAGGTAACACATATAAAGTACTTAGCACAGTACATGGAATATTCCAAGCAGCCAATACATTTTGGCTATTATGAGTATTGCTATGGCTCCCAAAAGTGCTGATATAGTCTGGGTCTACATCAGCAAAAATCGCCAGACTGAAAGAAGCAATAATCCTCATATACTCTGCCATTGTCATATCTCATATGTGTAGTTTTAGGCACTATATTTCAAGAATAATGACAAACAGAATCATGTCCATAACAGAACAGTTAGGATGACAGCTGATTTGGAAAACAAGTCATGTGAGTAAAGGCTGAAAGGACAGAAAATTACAGTAAAAGGGTGAGAAAAAGTTACAGCATTTTTAAAAAATCTGAATGTATGATAAGAAAACAAAATGAAACTTCCATGTACTTCAACATACCAAATTAGGACCAACAAGAAGAAAAAAAGCTCTGATAATTTTTATGAATTCCAGTTTCTAATCACTGATGTGTCCAAACGGCTGAGATGACCAAGTTACAAGGGTTTAGTTGAGAGAAGTAGGAACCTGTATTTGACTGATTTCTCTGATCTTTTTCTGAATCTACAATATTATGAGTTTGTAAGAACTATTTCCCCTTTAATTCAGATGGCCAAACTGTTTATCTAGGATTAAAGGACTGCACGTTCTTGTCCTTAATATTGTTTCTTCACCAACGCTACTCCTTCCCTTTTATCTCAAACCATTCTCTTTCCTAAGCAATCAATTTTACAATTAATTTGAAAGTCCACACTAACCAATATGTGTTGATAACAAATTAATATCTTTCAAAATGTTACTTGGTATTAGTAACTATTTATATATGAGAGTAAAAATTTTCAACTCTTACAAAACCTTCTATCAGATTGTTACACAGCATTTCACACTGGCTATCTATTCCATCTACACCAAAAAGTCTTACCTAGAAGTCTAGCTACCTACTGTGGGTAACCTATTTAGGGTACATAAACACACTAAAATATATACAAATTTTGGTGGTAAAAACATTTTCTCTAGAGTGAACATATAGTTTTTAATGAATTTCAAAAACATATATAGCCACAAAAAGGTTAAGAGCCATTGAACTAAACTATTCAGGTATTATGCTCTTCTTCTTCTTTTAGATCTGCTATTCATCCTAACAGATACCTTGAATCCTCTATTCCAGTGGTCCCCAAAGCCTTTGGCACTAGTAACTGATATGGTTTAGCTGTGTCCCCACCCAAATCTCAACTTTAATTGTACCTCCCAGACTTCCCACGTGTTGTGGGAGGGACCTAGGGGCAGGTAATTGAATCACGGGGGCTGGTCTTTCCTGTGTTATTCTCATGATAGTGAATAAGTCTCATGAGATCTGATGGGTTTATCAGGGGTTTCCACTTTTGCTTCTTCTTCATTTTCTCTTGCTATCACCATGTAAGAAGTGCCTTTAACTCCTGCCATGATTCTGAGGTCTCCCCAGCCATGCGGAACTGTAAGTCCAATTAAACCTTTTTTTTCCTTCCCAGTCTTTGGTATGTCTTTATCAGCAGCGTAAAAACAAACTAACACAGTGACAGATCATCAGGCATTCAATTCTCATAAGGAGTAGTTAACCTCGATCCCTCACATGCACAGTTCACGGTAGGGTTTGTACTCCTATAAGACTCCAATGCCACCACTGATCTGACAGGAAACACAGCTTGGGCAGTAATGTGAGCAATGGGGAGCAGCTGTAAATACAGATGAAGCTTTGTTTACTTGCCCACTGCTTCCCTCCTGCTGTCTGGTTCCTAACAGGCCACAGACCGGTACCAGTCTGTGGCCCAGGGATGGGGACCCCTGCTCTATTCTATACTTTCTTTACCAATTGAATTTTTTAAAAATCTCAATACTGTGCTTTCCACACAATTTCAAACTTCTATCACACATCTTTAAGACTGTAAACTACAAGAAAAGTGGATAATTCTTTTATACTACATAGAATCTATACACACTCCAAGGCTGTAAAAGTTATCATCAAAATGGTACAAGCCAGGACATATTTCAATCTAATTCACTTCATAAAATATTTCATTAATTGATTATATGATTTTAATAAATTGATACATAATACATGTAAATGTGAATTCTTCCATCATTGAATTTATCCTATCTCAAAGCTAGATGTGATATATTCACTCATTCATTCAACAAATATTTATTGAGCATTGCAATGTGTGTGGAACTGTCGTAAGCTCTGGAGATATAGCAATATATAGAATAAAATTCCTGCTCTCATGGAACTGACGTTCCAATACAGAGATACAGCAGATACAATAACATAAATGAGTAAATACAGTATATCAGATGTTAAGTGCTATAAGAAAAATAAAGCATAGATAGGAAGAAGGAATAATGTTGAAAGGGTGGCTCAGAGAAGATTGACCAAAAAATGGTAGTATTCGAGAGAACACTGAAGGGGGTTAAAGAATAAGCCAGGAGGCTATCTAGAGAAGAGCATCACAGTCAGAGGTAACAGTACAAAGGCTAGTGTGACAAGAGAACACTGGGTGACATGGAAAGCTATGAGATGAGATAAGTAAGAGGGCTCAGCTCACAGGGCCTTGTAGTCCATTGTATAGACGCTGGCTTTTACTCAGAGAGTGATGAGAAACCATGAAGGCTCATGCACAGAAGAGGAATATAACCTTAGGTTACAAGAGGACCACTCTGGCTGCTATGTCAAGGATAGTCCTAGGAGGGACAATGGTTACTGTGGAGAATGACTAGGAGACTACAACAATACAAACAAGAAACGATGGTGGTTTGGAGCGGAATAGCAAAGCAAAATCTACTAAGAAGTGATTCAAATTTTGGCAATATTAAGAAGGCAGAGCAAATAAGATTTAAATAAGAACTGGATGTGGACATGAGAGTAAAGTCAAAGATTATGCAAAAAAATCTGCCTTAAGTAACAAAAAGGACAAGTTGCCATTAACTGAGATAGGAAAGAATGTGGTTGGAGCAGGTTTTTTATACTAATTTTTTATACCTCTTTTTAATCATCCAAATAGCAATGTTGAATAAGCAACTGGATAGATGAGTCTCTAGTTTAGAAAAGAGGTTCAAACTAAGATATAAATATAACAGTCATCAGCATATAGATGCTGTTTAATGCCAGAAGAGTGGATAAGATGGCCAAAGAAGTGAATGCAAAGGGACAGCAAAAGTGGTATAAGGATAGAGTATTGGCAGTCTCCATTAATCA